>NW_009924090.1:28745-51488 GCF_000696875.1 Nestor notabilis | reverse complement strand
ACTGAGTGGTCCATCTATCAAATTGATGCCTGTCCAATTTAAAGACAAGGATGCTATGTGGGACAGTGTCGAATGCTTTGCACAAGTCCAGGTAGATGACATCAACTGCTCTGCCCCTGTCCATCAGTTCTGTAGCTCATCATAGAAGGCCACTAGCTTGGTTAGGCAGGATTTCCTCTTTATGCAACCATGCTGGCTGTCACCAACCACCTCACTGTTTTTCATGTGCCTCAGCATTCTTTCCAGGAGAATCTGCTCCAAGATTTTTCCAGGCACAGAGATGAGACTGACTGGTCTGTATTTTTCTGGGTGTTCCACCTTCCCCTTCTTGAAAATGGGCATTATATTACCCTTCGTCCGGTCACCAGGAACTTCACCTGACTGCCATGATTTTTCTAATATGATGGACAGTGGCCAAGCAACTTCATTCGCCAGCTCCTAGTGGCTTAGCAACTTCATTTCCCAGCTCCTTCAGGACCCATAGATGGATTTCATCAGGTCCCGTGGACTTGTGCGCATTCAGGTTCTTAAGGTGGTCTCAGACCTCATCCTCTCCTACAGTGGGCCTAAGGTCTTCATTCTGACATTCCCTGCGTTGGCCTTCCAAGACTTGAGTGGTGTGGTCTGAGCATTTCCTAGTGAAGACTGAGGCAGAGAAGTCATTAAGAACCTCAGCCTTCTCCAAATCCAGGGTAGCCAGTTCTCCTGATAGCTTCTGGAGAGGGCCCGCGTTGTCCCTAGTCTGTCTTCTATTTGCTACGTATCTATAGAAGCCAAATAGGTAATAGGTAATAGTGCATCATAAAAAAAAGCAAGGAAAGCAAAACAAAAGAGGGAAAAAAGCCATAGTAACAGATATTGGAGCTGGGTAAAACTCAAGCAATATAGAAATGAATCTCTGCACGTGCATGCATGTTTATTCCTTTCCTTCTCCGTTTGGCAGTTTATTTGGTAAACAATATTCATTGACATTTGTTACATCTTTGAAGACATGAAAACAAGTCATTAGAAACCGACAGTCCTATAGTATTTTTTTAGTTGAATATCTAACTATATGACAACCAGATTCAAAATTAAAGCTCTAAAAGTGTTACCCAAAGGTTTGATTGAACAGAACAAGCTAAATTGTATTTGTCCTCTCTTTAGCATTTCAAGAGAATTCACTTGCTCTTCCAGTCATATGGAAGGGCATCTTAGAAGCTCCCCCATCAGACTATTGTGATCTTGGGGAGAGACTACCAACTTCTTCTCTCTTTCTCTACCCTTCTCTACTCTGTTTCCAGAGCACAGTGGACAAGAGAAGTAGATGAATGGTTTTCTTCTCATTAAGTTTCAGTAGTACCTAATGTCATCATCTCTGAGATCAACATCCTTGAAAGGTATCTTAGTCTGAAAGACAAATTAGAAATCAGGTATATATGGCCACTCTGCCTAAGGAAGCAAAGCACACTGCAAGAGAGAACTGGACTAAGATCTGAAAACAGTATGTGTTTTCCTCAAAACCCAGCATCATGCCAGTTAAAAATTAGAAGAATCCTTGGAGATATAGACACAATAAAGTTAGGGTGAATAGCCTAGAAGAATGTCTGTCTATCAAACATCATGAACCAAGCAACCTAGACACTGCCACAAAGTACATTCAAATCCTATAATTACGAATCCCCCCAGGAACACAAAAATACTGGTAAATAAATCCTGTAAAAAATATGCCAGCCTGTAACAGAATATGTATATTTTATATATACCTTTATCAGCTAAGAAGGTAAAAAGTTAATATCAACCCATGAAAGACTACTGTACTTTACCGTATCTTGTCAGGATTTCTTAAGTATCTAATATCCTCTCGGATTCCCACTTTTTGCAATATTTTATCCAAAGAGTGAATATCTGTGAAGAAATCTGCACCTTCAATTTTTCCTACAGTCTTTTCTTTATACATGACCTTTAATTAGAAGATACAGGAAAACTGGAAAAATGTTATATTCACCGTGAAAGGCTTCAGCTGATTTAGTACTTATTGATCAGATTTTTTTCTTAAAAAAGTCTAAAATAACTTGTTATGAACTAGCAATTTAAGCCTTCTTAGAAGAAAATTGTTCCAGTAGGGGAGCCACTTATCTGATCAAGCTCAACCTTCAAAAAACAACAGAAGGTAATTTCTAGTTGTGTTTTTTAATGTTTTATCCATAAAAAGGCACTCATAACCAGGTTGTCAATGTAAAAAGCCACCTTGTTTATTCTAAGATTGACTAAATTCTCAACAGTAGAGTTTTCAGTTATGTCGACAACTGGACCGTTTTTATGGGAATGTTCAGTGTCTAAGTTTCTATGCTCACACAAATAAGCAATCAGAAATGTTCTACCAATTCCTTTCTGTAAATTTATAAACTTGGATTGCTCTTCCACTGCATGTGCATTATTTAGATGAGTTGAGAAATGTTTGAAGATTGCATTAGAATACTGAAGATCTAAATCTAGATTCTTGGATTGAACTTTAAAAACACTTCTAAAATTATGGACATTTTAGAAGTCCTTCTTTCAGTCTTTCATTTTGTCAGTGTTTTTTGCTTTTGACTGAGCACTTTGCTAAATGGTGTTTGAATATACACTCAAGAATTCATTTGGGAACTTTTGTCGTCATGTTTGATGAAAATGGAAGACACAGGTTAGAATCACAAAATGCAGCCAGGAATGTAATAGGATATAGGGATATTAATTTAAATGTTGTAACTTCATCATTTGTCACCAGGTTGTTCTTGTCTTGTAAGTTATGTTAGGAAAGAAGATCTCATAGTGAAAAGACTTTCTCATTACCTAGTGTTAAACACATCCTCATTACTTTCCTTTCAGGGCGTATAATTCTCCCTTCCTCAGAGATAAGTTCAGTGTTCATTCTTCATGTGGACAAAATCTTAAAGCAGAAATAAAAACTTTCTAACAGTCCTCAAAGTGTATCTTCATAAATATATGATTATTTTAACAGAATACTTCCATGAGCTCCAGTACATTGTCTCACCCCACAAACAAGGAAACAGATTTTTTTTTTTTTATAATATAGCCTTTATTCAATTTTCTTTCAGGTTATTGGAATTATTTTTCTTAACTTGACTGATAATTGGATGAGGATATTTGTAAAGTCTCACCAAAATCAGACACTGCTCTGATTCATCTTTCTCACATGCTTAATTGTGTGCAGTGATTTAATTTGTAAAAACCAATTATGATGGTTTATTTGTAAATATTAGTAGTGAGAGTAGGTTTTCTTTCTGACCTGAATGCTAATGGGGTATCTATTAGAGATCTAAACTGCTGTTTTTTATTTGGTTGGAACAGAACAACTACCAATGATGTTCAATTCTACTTGTGGAAAGAATTATATTAACTTTTTCTGGTTATCTGTTTACGTGATTGTAGAGGCACATAAATACATAGAATCATAGAATAGCTACGTTTGGAAAGGACCTTGAGATCATCTCGTTCTAACCCTGCTGTCATGGGCAGGGACTCCTCACACTAGAACATGTTACTGAAGATACCATCCAACCTGGCCTTGAACACTGCCAGGGATGGAGCATTTACCAATTCTTTGGGCAACCCATTCCAGTGCCTCATCACCCCCACAGTAAAGAACTTCTTCCTTATATCTAACCTGAACTCCGCCTTTACAGCTTGAACCCATTCCCCCTTGTCCTATCGCTACTGTCCCTGATGAAGAGTCCCTCTACAGCATCCTTACAGGCCCCCTTCAGTCAATAGCTTAGATAGTCAGTGCTTTTTTGTTAATGAAATGTTTTCAAGTACAAGTTACTAAATATGACAGAAAAGGCTCTGTTGATAAAAAAAGTCTCTATCTCTCTTCTTTTCCACTCTGAACATGTACAGTCTTATTTGCCACCAAGACAGCTGTCAGGATAATGACATTTAGAGTGACTAAGAAATTATCTGTCATTATTCCTTGCAATGATCTCCAGAAGTTAGAAAAACATACTTGTTTTGTTTTAGAAGTGAATAATAAAGAAGGGACCTACCTTAAAACAATTTAAAGTATGAGCTTCATTGAGCCACAACAGAAAAAATGTATATGATTAAATATATATTTTATTTCACAATAATATTTAGATAAGAGATATTACACCATCTAGCTTTTTTTTTTTCTGTGAGAATAAAACTTTTTGAGAGAATTTTCAATATCTTTAGGATAATTGAAATCTTACAGTCCTTCCTAGTGAGAATTTAGAGCCCAGACCATTTCCAGTTAAAGCAAGTGGAAGAATTTTCACTAAGCTTAGAAGGAAACAGGTAAAGTAATTAAAGTAATTTTCTAATATCAAGTAATACAATGAATGGTATGACAGAAATGCTAGAATTACTTTAGATTTCTATGGAGAAACAAAAGAGCTCATGAAATCATTGGTCTATATATAGATGAATGACAGAAAATAAGTAATCTGGGAGAAGTGTACTGTAACTGGAAGTAGGTCAGAATCACTCTGGAAGGAAAATAGATGTTGCAATAGATTCAGATTTATGTTGGGAATTTGTTATAGACCACCAGATCAAATGTATCATAAAGATGAGGAAGTGGCCTGTAAAAGCAAAAGGGTTTACAATAAAAGAAAAACAGCACTTCTTTTTTTGATGGGAGATTTTAATTATCTTGATCTAAACTAGTATGAGCCAGCAGTGCGCCTGGGCTGCCAAGAATGCCAACAACATTCTGGCCTGTATCAGTAGCCAGATGTGTCAGGGAAGTGATCATCCTTCTGTACTTGGCACTGGTAAGGCTACACCTTGAATACTGTGTTCAGTTCTGGACCACTCACAACAAGAAAGACGTTGAGCTGATGGAGTGGATCCAGAGAAGGGCAACAAAGCTGGTGAAGGGTCTGGAACACAAGTCTTATGAGGAGTGGCTGAGGGAACTGGGGTTGTTTAGTCTGGCGAAGAAGTCCTGCTCAGGGGGCACCTTATTGCTTTCTACAGCTACCTGAAAGGAGGTTGTAGTGAGGTGGGGGTTGGTCTCTTCTCCCAAGTAACAAGTGTTAAGACAAGAGGTAACAGCCTCAAGATGCACCAGGTAAGGTTCAGTTTGGATATTAGGAAAAATGTCTTCACAGAAAGGGGGATCAGGCATTGGAACAGGCTTCCCAAGGAAGTGGTGGAATGACCGTCCCTGGAAGTGTTCAAAAGCTGTGTAGGCAAGGCCTTTAGTGACATGGTTTAGTAGTGGAAGTGGCAGGCCTGGGGTAATGGTTGGACTTGAGGATCTTAAAGGTCTTTTCCAACCTAGGTGACTCTATGATTCTATGATTTTATCCCTAGTTATGTTTGAGAATCATATGTCAAATGGAAATGCTTTTCATGATGAACACAGCAGAAACACAGGTGTTTCAGTACTGAACTGTTCATATTAGGAAGATAAGTTTATTTAGGAAGTGACAGATAATTGCTGGTAGAAGACAAGGAGGTAAAATGTAAATTCAAGGCACAACTTTTCTGAAAATTAATCCTACCTTAGAGGAAATTAATCCTACCTAATAGCAAAGCTGGCAGCTCTTTCATGGATGTAATAAATTACTTTACCCAAGAACAGCTTGCTGCATATGCAACCATATGACAGCCTTACTCTCTTTAAAACTAAACAATGCAGAAGATATGATGTCAAGGAAACATAAAACTGGTATCTCTTTTGGTTCTGAACATGAGAGATACAGCATGAATAAATACAATGGCCAAAATCTTGAAGCAACCAAGAATTCATAAAAAAGAGACCTGGAAGATCAATAGAAAATGTATCTCTCCTTGCAGTGGAAGCCATATAAACTCTGCCATGCACTAACTAAACTTGCAAAGTACTTCACAGCTCTAGTCCACTTGCTTTGGGCTTTCAGTTGGAAACATTCCTCATAAAACTTTCACAAAGTTGAGATACACCAGTTTAAGATTTCTGGAATGTGTTGCTTCACTTAGTCACTTTGAAAACACTTTTAACTCTGATGTTCACTAAGAAAACACAGAAAATAAAAATTTTTTAACTAAAAATTAAATATTTGGATGCCTGTCAAGGCAAAAGTTTGCTATGCACCTAAAACTAAGCTTCTTTAAAAAAAAAAAATCCTCCAAAATATAGGTCATTTTCATTGCAAATAAAACTACACTTTAAATGTCAGAATCTTATGTTAGCTGAAACTTCTATTCTTTATAGAGTTGTGTCATTCATATAAGTGGCTTACCCAGGCAATTCAGAGATAGTGGCAGTAGGTCCATTATTTAGCTGTGAAGCTCTGGAGTACCCAAAAGCTCTTCACTGTGACCTTTTTAGTTCTGTGTTTACAACAGATCACAAACAAAGATTTTGACTATAACAAATACAAGGAAACCACACCAAAAAAAACAATCCCAGACTGTAGTAGTGCAATTCTATGAATTTCCTATGCTGATGAGAAAACTAATTTAAGCTAGATACTAAATCACAAACATTAAATAAAAACATTTACAACAAACATAATAGTTATTATTCTTCTTATAATTATTATAAAATCAAATACTGTGTGGTCATTGTTTTAAAATACTAAGAAAACCAGTAAGATTGCCTCTGTTTTAATGGCAAAAAGAAAAAATCTTCATAGATAGTTTTCATATATTATTCTTTGAACTGAAAGAGAGTGGATTTAAATTAGACAGCATATATCATGCGAGAAGAACTTAATACGTGGGTGTTGAGATAGTGGAACAGTTTGGCAGGAGAAGTTGTGGATGTCCCATCCCTAGAAGTTTTCAAGGCAAGTCTGGATGGGGTCTTGAGCAACCTGATCTAGTGGAAGCTGTTCCTGTTTGTGGCAGGAGGGCTGGGGCCAGATGGTCTTTCAGGTCCCTTCCAACCTGGACCATTGTATGAGTCTATGATTCTATAAATTTGATTGTTACATGTAAGCTTAGGAGCAGTGACAGACTGTTGCTTTATTTCCATCTCAGTTTCTGGCAAGGTGAATAAATATTTCTAAGGATGAGTAAGGCCTCACCACTTAGACCACAGAAGTGTACTAAAGTTAACTAAGTTAGTAGACTCCTTTGAGAAAGGTTAGTAGTATTTTTCCTAACAGATACTTGTTAGTGAGTTCCATGATGGATACTAGCAGAGCTTTTTTTTAAATCTAATTGCAGGACATAGCAAACATGGTAATTTTCCAGCTGGATTGGTTTCAATCAGCACCCAAAACAAAATGACAGATTTCCCAGAGTTTAGTTGGTATTATTTTCTTTCTTTTTACACAATAGTTCAAATTCCCTGTGATTAATTTGAAATAAGGTGAAGGTATATCAGAGATACATTAAGAAAAATCACTTCTACAATCAAAAATGTTTGATAACATACTGAAATTACTAATTAAATAATTTCTATGGATCTTAAAAAAAAATCAGTTCATTTTTGGTTTGGTGTTTTGTTTTGTTGATTTTAAAAAAAAAAAAAAATATTGCCTGTTCATTTATTGGCATCTTTTGTGGGAATAAATGTAGAGACCAGTAGTTAATATATTCATGTGCATTTGTGCAGTAGCAAAGGAAAATAAAGAGATTATTTAGTACTCTGAAAGCATAATGTTGCAACCTAATCAAAAGAATTGTGGAGGATGTACTCAAACATTTCATTTTAAAGCAGTATAAATTAAAGCATCAGCTAAGCTTAATGAATGCAATAAATATTAAATTACATTCAATTTGCCAAAAAGAGCAAGAATATGCATCTTGTGAGGTTATTCTGGGCTTTGTTAGGTAATAATCCACTCCAAGCCATCACATTTTCTCTATCTCCATCTCTATCTCTGTCTCCATCTCTATATCTACATCTATCTCTGTCTATAAATCTATACATCTATATTAATATATCTATATCTATATCCATCTCCATTTCCATATCTCTCTCTGCATGTGGACATGTGGGAGCTTAGGAAGTTCATCACATGGCTTACATAGAGTTTAATGAGTACTAAACTGAGAGTAAGAGTTTTCCACCTGTACGTGTGTGTCCTTAATAAGGTGTACAACACTGCTGTGAGCATTTCTTAGGAAAAAATAATAGGCTTACTTATATTGCCTTTCGTCAGAGATTCCATCTAAGTCAGTGGAGTTATTGCCTCCTAATACATACATAGCTGAGAGTAAATACATTTTGATCCAAATTCAGTGTAGCCACAGTGGAATTAATTTCCCTTAAATTTAGCTAGTCATCTGAATTTACTCAGCAGAGAAAGACAGACACTTCCAGAGGATAATACAATTAATCTACTGAAATAGTTATTCAATTACAGATTTTACCTAGAAGCAAAGCTAGTTGAAAGAGCTTCCGTTCCCTCTGCCTCTTGTTTTCGCCTGCATAGTGCAGTTTGCCATAACTACTTAGCATCCGATTGGTGAAATAAACTAAATGAAAGGTTTAAAGACTGCACTTTCCATTTCCTGGAGTCTTATTTTTAACATGATCATTTCAGTCATATAGTTCCTGGTGCTTTATCACTGACCAATCAATGCTGTGTCTGCTGAAGTGGATAACCAACTTCTTAAGTGTATATATTATATACGACAACTCCATACTGCTTGGATTTCACCACAAAAGAAGCCCCAAATCACTTAATATTCCTATTTCTGCTTGCATGTTTAATTTGACCACTATATTTTTTCTCCAAGAGAGTTAATTGTTTGAGGAAAGTAGCCCTCTTGTTCTTACTTAAGGCTTCATTTGGGTTTTGTTGTTTTTTTGGTTTGGTTTTTTTGGTTTTTTTTTTTTTGTCATATCTAACATTTTAGGAGGGCTATATCAATTCTTAAACAACACACTATTGAGATAACTTCAAAGTGGTAAAAAACCAACAACAAGCAGTGTGATGCTTTTAAGTCTTCCTGGTATCTTCACTTCCCTAAATTGGCAGGATGGCCATTTCACGGTATTGTGTTTTTCACTGGTTTGTCCACACAGAAGACTGATTCAGAATCCTTTGCACTTTATGGTTTTAAGAGATTCTCCTCATAAGACGAGTTATCAGAAGAGACAGCTCCTAAATTTAAATCAAACATTCACTTCTTGAAATCAGATTGTTTAAGGGCACAAAAAGACTAATATATATATAAAGAATTCAAAACCTATTTTAAAGATAAAAGCTGCAGCAGTGAGAAACTGGCTATTCGAAAAATATTAACTTCCAAAGCAACATGATTATCTCTTTATAATTCAAATTAAACTGATTGATATGCTTTAATGATTTTCCCTGAAGTGTTCTCTCACATATCAGCCACCCACAGTGGCAATGACCCTTTCCACTGAGGGAAAACTTCTTTTCTCCAAACAAAATCTGTTTGTGAAGTTTCAATCTTTTACACTTCTGTTGGTCATTAATGAATGGCTAGCATGTAAAGATGTTGTTGCCTCATGAAATATAGAGATGTACCAGGATAATGCTTTTAAAGAAACAAAGAGAAAGAAGAGCCACCTTAAAATAGATATAGTTTGGATGATATATAGTGGCAGGTGCATAATGTCAGTCATCTGTCTTTTCTGTTTTCCCTTTTTATTTTCTTTAAATAGTAATAAGGTTCAATTTCTGAGGCAGCTTTGATAAGATTTAGAAATCCTGGAGGGCTGTTAGCTTATCAGTAGAACACAGCTTATCATGTAAATGCAATTCATGCAAATTTCCAAAGATAACAAGCAGACACATTCACAGTCTCAGTGAAAAAGACTCTCAATAGGTAAGATGAACAACCTGTGAAACTTGGTTCTATTTATTAACTTGCAACAGATACAGAAAAACACAAATGAACTGGGTTTATGTTCAAATGAAATAAATAACTACTCATGAAATTTCTCTTTTTTTTTTTTGAGAAGGCTGCTAGTCATAATTATGGTAAATGAGAAATTAAGCAATTTTGTAATATGGATAGTTATTCATTTGTTATTATTAATTGCTATTATTGTTGTTATTGTATTATTGTTTTGTTGCCCCTGATTTCAGTCTGCTGCAAGCAGGAAAACTGAGAAAAATCCTGCCAGGATTCATTTAACATTTCTTCAGTCCAAATTTCTCACAGGACACCTTTTGTTTTGCATGTCCATCCTAAGATATATTATTGTTATTCAGTAACTGAGTACCTGTTGAAGTCAATGAAATGTAGATTCAGAATATTTCTAAAAATTAAAACTCATGTTTCCAAGTTTTAGTCACCTAGTACCTTAGTTTAAAAAATAATTTTGTATACCTACCAAATAGTACGTTTTGAGATACTGCATAGCTGTTTAAAAAGTACTGCCATGAGGCTGTCCTAATTGACTGTACCTCTGATGTTTTCCTTAGATTTCTAAATTAATCCATCTTGGCTATGACATGAGTGACCACTGCATAACGCTGATAGAGTGACATAATTAATTCCTCTAGTCATACAATAAGTGATAGGCCACATGCCCTGTCTGTCATCCATTTTCTTGTGAGATGCAATTAATTCAAAATACTTGGGTCTGTCCTTTGAAAAGGCAGGAATGTAGCTGTTTTCTTAAAATGAAGTATTAAGTGTGGAAACACAGAATGACAAAAAGAGAGAAGATCATTTATATGTGTATATACTTACATATATTATTTAGAATTTCTCGTGTGATGCACTCATTCCGGTGGTCAACATTAGAAATTTTCCCACAAGCTCTACAACTCTCCTCTTTAACCAACTGATTTCTCTGTCAAGCATTGCCACAGCTTTATTTTTACTATCTGTCAAGGACTAAATCTATCCTAACCAAAGCCTTTCAGGTTCAGTGGAGGGCCACACTAAGGCTTTAAACCAAATTGCTCTATGTTGCCCTTATATAGTTTGCAGAGATGGCCTTACCAGAATTTAGCTCCCTGTTGCTCTATACTTATCCTCAGAAACTAATTGATAATTTAGACAGTATAAGCATACAGTAAACAACAAAGGGATGTAGTCACGGCACATAAATCATTGTTAGTGACTGTACAGCTGTCACTGGTATTACTTCATTGCTTACAGGAAGAATGTACTTTGGCAACTTATTTTGCAAAACTTTTCTACGCTTTACTTTGAAGGAAGAAACGTATACTGTTGCAAGTATGGGAGACCTGATGGATTTCAAGTCTGATTCTTATAATTTTACAGCTAATTTCAATATATTCAGATCTATGGAGAACAGTTTGGCTTAATACTGATTATTATGCCAAGACTGGATTCCCCTAAAATCTTTTTAACTTGTTGTAGTTAAATCTGTTTTAAAATCACTTTGACAGGGGTTTCCCTGAAACATATCAGATTTCTGTCATCTTCTATTTTCCTACTGTGAACTGAACGTTTTCTGAAAAAAAAAACCAGAGGCCAACTGTTTGAAGCCCAGCTTTCCACTCAAAAATCCTGGACTCAAGGTATAACTTAGGAAAAAGAAACCAGCAAACAACTGAAACCCAACAATCCAAAGCAATAAAAGAATGGAACTGCGCTTCTTACTTTCCCTTCTGTGTTGGAAATTATACTTCTCTGTGTGTGGGGGTGAAAGTGTTTTACTAGTTTAGAAAAACAATAAATTCCTCCTGTAGAAAATGTTAGTTCATTATCGTGGCACATAATGCAGTGTTCATGACATTTGTCTTTTCATTTCAACCTGGTAGTATATGAGGTCATAGATTCAAGGTTAAAAGTGATAAATGCAGCAGATCTAATAATAAACAAATTAATACCTTGAATTATATTAAATTTTTTCTTTTGTAACTGAATATTCTACCCTCATTTTATTATGAACAACATCAATTGTGGGTATTTAGGAAATGAAAAGCTAAAATCTATGAGAAAGGTAATGATCTCTGAAAATTTTCTCTAACGACTAATTTGTGGCTCAGTGGATTTCAAGAGATTATTGGGTTTTGAAATGGATTCTATCAACTAAGCAGATAATGGAAATCATTAGGCTGAATAAACTAAAACAGTAGATTTGTTATGTGGAGCTCTATTTTATGAGCATCTATTTCCCACATGATTTATTTTTTCTTAAACTGAGCTACTGTGTCAACTTACATTATGGGACAAATTCTGGTAACACAGCACTCAATGGCAAAACTTACATTAACCTCATATGAGTGAGGATTTGAATCTGATTTTTATCAGAAGAACTGTTGTGATCTGTGAGAATTTCAGGTGCTCAATATTGCTCACATGTCTCTGATTCAAGTTCCAGATTTTTCACATTCAAGCAGAATGACAGGAATTTAATCTTCATTATCAGCTCCTGGACAATATTTTACAATGTTAGTCCTGAAGTTAAAATTCCACCAGTAATTTATACTGGTGACATTTATAGGCCTTACACACAATCAGACTTATTAAACCAGATGCTGTACAAATTCCAGAAAGACATATCTTATGCTTTGAAAAGCTTAATAATTCAAAGTGCAGCATTATCCTGGAGAAAATATCTATGATATCATATTATAAATTATTCTGTATCGCTCTTAGCCTTTGTTTTTTACAATACCCTGCATATTATTTTTCTTTTTATTAGCATGATTTTAGCTTCCAACAGAAGTCCAACTTATATAAGTAAGTTTTATAAGTAAACGGCTTTTACAAAATAATCTCTGATATAAATGCCACTGAGGTATATTCCAATAGCTACATTAACTACATTATTGTTTGGAGCTATCTTTTGTTGTTATTTTGTTTGCTTAAAATGTAGTTTCAATTTCCTATTATGTCTGCTTGATACACAGAACAAGTAATACC
Organism: Nestor notabilis; assembly: GCF_000696875.1. Taxonomy (NCBI): domain Eukaryota; kingdom Metazoa; phylum Chordata; class Aves; order Psittaciformes; family Psittacidae; genus Nestor; species Nestor notabilis. The sequence goes on along the minus strand of NW_009924090.1, from coordinate 38,720 downwards.
TTAGTAGACATTTGTCAGATGCTTACTAGATTGTTATTTAAGTTAGGCTAGGAAAAAGATTTTAAATAAAACATTTCAGAGTTATTATAGCTACAAAGTTTCTAAATTTTTAGAATTTAGTTACCTTTCTAAACTTTATTTTGGGGGGGGGTAGAAAAAATTCCAGGATTTTGGTTCTTTACAAAGTAGCTTCATCAAGTACAGAAAATATTAATCCCAGAAACCCAGCAGCCAAGTCATCTGCACAGTGGTGTGTGAAGAATGAAAAAGAAATGCTGATTTTCTACTAAGGTAGAAGGAGACTTGCTGATGTCTAAGCAGTGTCCTTAACTGGGAGAAGGCATTGTTTGGCTAACTTCTTATTCTCTGCTCTTCATTCGTCTCTGTTTGTATTAAAGTTGTAACTGTCTTTTATGTCTTCTTGTTAACAGCTTTAAGTTTTTTTCCTAAATGAGATAATATACATACATGCAGGAAGTTTATAGAGTTGTTCTTTTTTAAGCCCTAAGAACATTCTACCCACTTCTCAAGGCTGAATTTCTTTACTGATCAGTAAATGTCATAGAATCTCTCAAGCTGAAGGGACCCATAAAGATCATCAAATACAATTTCCTGCTCCTTACAGGACTACCTAAAACTAAACCATATGATTAAGAGCATTGTCCAGGTGCTCCTTGAGCTCTGACAGGCTTGGTGTTCTGACCATTCTATGGGGACCCTGTTCCAGTGACCAACCATCCTCTCAGTGAAGAACCTTTTCCTAATGTCCAGCCTGAAGTTCCCCCAGCGCAGCTTCATTCCATTTCCTTGTGTCCTATCACTGGTCACCAGATAGAGGAGCATCTCCCTCTCCATGAGGAAGTTGTAGACTGCAATGAGGTCATCCCTCAATCATCTCTTCTTCAAGTTGAACAAACCAAGTAACCTCTAAATCTTAACCTTCAGGCCTTTGACTGTATTTTTCTCCCTCTTCTGGACATACTGTAATAGTTTAATGTCCTTTCATACTGAGGTGTCCAAAACTACACAGTACTCAAGGTGATTATACCTTCAAGGATGCCGGTTATCATCCTGTGCTTGTATGCTCAGGAACTCTGATAAAATAGAACGAAGAAACAATATCCAGTATGGTCTTAACTATAGTGGCCTTTGGAATAGGTTCTTCAAGACAGCTATGATGGGGTTTTGTCTCAGAAAAGCGTAAATGGAATGGAACCATTCAGTGGCTAATTGAAAATTTAATAGATCCTAGAAATAACCTAAAAATACGTCATTATGCCTTACTTGTATTGTACTTGAAATTGAAGAGTCATCTTTTTTATGCATAAACACAAACACAAAATGATTGAAGACTTGAATTCCAGTCAGGAGTTTTGGAAGTAGTGTAACCATGACACAATGATATCATTCCTGTTAACATTTAAGAGGAGCAATGCTAAAAAAAAAAATAAAACAAAACAAAAAACAAGCCCCACAACACCTTGGAACCATGCTTTGTTCACATAAAGAAACTTATTAATATACCCAACACCTAACCTAGATGCCTTGCTTACTTTTATAAATGCATTAAACTTTCAGTTTTGCTTCAAAGCTCCTTTGATCATTTTTGGATTTGCTGCATCACAATGAAACCTCTGTAAGCAAAGCTTATTTGTTCCTAGTAACTTCTTTACATGGATGGCTTCTTTGGATTTCTAACATGAAAAAGTAGCACACAGTTTATTTTCCTTACACTGAAAGTTAAGTACTGTGTTAGCATAACAAGAAACAGTATATATGAAGCAAGTCTGTTTAGAAAATTTTTGAAGTAATGCCTTGATATAATTAGAAAAGCTGGTGTAATTTACCAGTCAAATGAATGCTTTTTTTCTCTCTGTGTCTTACTGAAGGCAATAATTATTGTCTGATTTGTGTCTAATATCAAGCATGTCATTAGAAACAAAAGATTTTGCTAGCACTGAAAAATCTCCTGCCATGTGCATAAACTTATACTATAAAAATTGTGTCTGAATATAAATTTAACATGCTTGAAAATGGAAAATGGCACAGAAGAAAATTAGTATCAGTTAACTAACATTAAATGGTATTTTCGCTCTGAATTAAAAAAAATGCATCCTGAAAAAATATCCAGGAGACACAAATATTTATGAATATTTCCATCCTGGCTAATTACAGTTTACCTTTCAAAACTAAACATGGGATTTGGGTTTATATTGTTAGTCTTTATACTATAATTAATTAATCAGGCCTAAGCCAGCCACTAGACAAAGGGACCCAAAAAGATTACATTTTACAGCTCTTTAAAAAAATAAATAAACAAACAAACAAACAAAAGCCTTTGCAGGTTCTATCTACAATTTAATAAAATTTGCTATCAAGCAAAATTTGCTTGCTGAAGATTAGACAATAAGAAAATTTGATTTTTATTCAAACTGCATCCCACACTGTAAAAATTCTTGTGTAGTTCCAAAATTGCTTTGTAATAGGTCAGACCTATACCTCCCACAGGCAGCATTTTTCCTTAAAAAAGGCTGTTTTGAATGATACCATAGCAGATGCCTAAACCAGAGATGCTATGGAAGATTACAATCTTCCAAAATTGCATTTTTCAAAAACTGAAATAGATAAATTAGATAGTCTTATAAACTCTGCTTCTCATTACTATTATTTGCAGCATGAGCTACATTTCTACAGTAGTGGCTCCATGTTCTCACATTATTAGTTCTTAAAAATAGACCTTAACGAAGGCATTTCCCTGATTTAGCATTATATTGTTTGTAAATTCTTCACTGCTTACAAGCCAGCAGGAAGAAGATGCTTATTTTGCAGTGAGATAAATCGTTTATTGAAGATTTATTCCTGATGTCTATTAAAGGACAAAGTGGAGTTTAGGTTTAGATTTCTGACTTAGCTAAATTAGGAAAACAGTCTCATCCAACATTTTTGGCAGAAAAAAAGTAAGGGATGGAGGTGTAAGAGACTGATCTGAAATCAGACTCCGCTGTCCATTGTCTTAAAGATTGGTATGAGAAACTGAGATGGAATTCCACCTATGTTTTGTCTCAGAGATGGGTGGGGGGAGTTAAGATTCCAATATCCACTGCCTGGGATGAAGGGTGTGAGGATCTGAACTGGGACTCCACCATGCATTGCCTGAGGGGTGAGTGGGAAAGAGCTAAGACTCTTCTGTCCTTTACCTCGAGGACTGGTGTGAGGAATTGCTGCCCATTATCCCAAGAATTGCTGCAGACGTGTGCAGACATGTGCAGTTGAAGAGCTGGCTGCAAGACCAGGGAAACTGTTCCACCAGGAACATGTAATATGTGACATGAAGAACAGAGGTACTCCCCCCAACTCATTATAAAAGGGGGAAAAGGTTATCATGAAGGGGAGGCATGATGACTCCAGGAGGACACCTCCTTGAGGACATTCTCCACCGATGACTACTACGGACCTTGAGGGACACCCTCCATGAGACATCATCATGAGGGCAACTCCACAAGACACACTCCATGGCGTTCCTTCAAGGGGACGACTCCAGAAGGACACCTCCACGAGGACACCCACCTCCTATAACTACTACGGACTCCTGGGGGACACTCTGCTCTGATACCGACCATGAACCCTGAGGAACTCTCACCACCGTCGACGATGACAACAGATCCCTGGGACACCGCTGGATCCACAGTGGTGACTATCTCTCTCTCTCTCTGCACCACAAATTCTTGCTTCATTTGCCATACTTTTTTCCAATCTGTCCTATCACTATTCCCTTTATTACAATAATTTCCCTATTTTATAGGGAAATTATTTTTGAATTATTAAAATAATTTTAAATTACTTATTACAAATCGTCTTTTGTAATAAACCAACTGATCAGTTATGGTACTTGACCTCATTTGCAACTTAATTTCACTCTTGGGATCATGAACAAAACAGGGTCTAGCCCTGGGGTTTTCTCCAATCAGACCCTGACAGGAAGAAACTGAAGGACATATTCAGGTCTCACTGTGATGGTGGTTACTTTGAAGATGACTTTGGAAGTCATAATCACAACTCTTTAGTATAATGTTGCTAGACACTAATTTATGTAATTAATGGTGAATTGGGAGAAGTAAGTTAGAGAGGTTCTAGAATATAGTTTTGTTAATACATATTAAATTGTTCTGGATTGGAAGTTATGCTTTGTAATTTGTCTTTCAAGGGAGAGGAAGTAAAAAGGTGACATAAAATAACAGGGACAAAGATGGTATTTGGAAAGTGTTTGGATAAAGTCCTTACACAATATACAAATAGAATCACACTGTCATACTTTCTTCAAATATGGGCAAGATGAATTCATAACTGGACTACAAATAAATATAAGACTAAAAAAGCTGTTAAGTTCGTGAGAGACCTTACAAGCACTTTTCCATATTCCTGAAAATGAAAGCATACGTAGTGCAAATGTGTTAGATTTTTCTCCCATTGATGTAGGTAAAGTCAATGAACACATTGAAGAAAATTGCAAATATATGTAAATCAATGTAGCTCAACTGTATTTCTGTGGAAACACGATGACCTATGGTTGGAGACATTCTGTTCCATTATCCAAAAGTCTTTTGCAAACGTATAAGGAAGGAGAGTGTCTGTTCCTTCTGTAAGGGTATCTTGTCAAGGACCTTTTTCCCTGCAAAAAAAAGACAGCAAAAAAAGGGAGGAAGCCTTAAACAAGAACTTAGAGAGACACAAACCTGACAGACAAACGATATAGGAGGCAGTGAAAGACACAGACCTTAAAAAGCAAACATTGAAACAGTGTCAAGATGCAAACCTTGCTACTTGCACTAATCAATAGGCCGTCAAGAAACAGGTGCTGCTTCCAGAAAGATCAACCTGGACTTTGCAACTGATAAGACTGTAAACTGTGGGCATCCTGGAACAGGAGGAGCGGAGGAATTGACGGAGCTGTACAGAACCATGGGGAGCTGTACAGAGGTAGAGGTAGCAGAGAGGAACAAAGAGTGGGTATATAGAGAAAGCAGTATAAGGGACTGGTCATGAGTAAAATGGGACTGGTCAGCACACTTGTCTGGCTGAGCTCTGCACCTGATCACCCATCTGTCCCATCTTTTTCTCTCTTCTTGTCAAATCTTAACTTTTACAGGGGATCTGCAAATGTGCATGTGTTTATAAACTTGTGTGCTACACTAGTGATCTTCTGCCTTTGCTAGCCCTAGAGGAGGAAGGGATGTTGCTGTCTCTACCTGCGTTTGGTGCGGGTCCTAAATGTGGGTGCTGCTGGAGGCAGCACCTTGCCTGTGGCTGGCTGTGGGGGCGCGGTGCTGGGGCCGCCGCTTTGCCTGTGGCTGTCTGTGTGAATGGCTGTGCCAGTTTCCTCAGTGTGTGTGTCTGTAGGATGTGTGCTCAGCATGTATGTGCTGGGCAGGAGAGGTCCCAGACCAGAGTGGCTGGAGGAGGGGGCCAGGCTTCTTACACCACTTAACATCTTTATTGATATCTTTCTTTGATTAGAAAGCAACCTAGCAGACTGTTACTGACCCAGAGCCAATACTGTGAGAATAAAACATCATGTAAACATAATCTGTGGAAGACCTAAAGCAACAGATATGTTAATAACAAAAAGACCATAGTTGGGGGCACTGTGTGTTATAGAGTGGTTAATGAATTATTTTATCTATAAATAACTATGTATCTATAACTACTGAAATAACTTAGACTATGTTATTAATAAAACTTTCTTATACCATTTATCTAGTATTTTGCATGCTGATCCAAAATACACAGTATTCTGTTCTTTACTCCTCTTTTTTTTTTTTTTTGTGTTCAGGCAATATAAAAAAATAATAAAAAATAACCCAACATAAAAATAAACATCAGAATTACTAGAGGAAGAACTGATTTCTATAAATTCCTTTAGTCAATTCAGAAAGATTCAGACAGATGTTTTGCAATTTTTTTCCTGCCTTGGACCAGACACAGATATGCTAAAATAGTTTTAAAAGCAAAGCACTAGCCTGCCATGTTATAATGTCTAAAATGAAGGAGGGGATCGTTTATCAGGGTGGATTATTCTTTGCAAAGCCAGTAATTATTTTAGAAATAGCTGGCCCCTTTTCATAAAAGCTTGTGATGACTTGGGAACAGCTCCTGAAACCTTAAGACCTCTAAAAGAATTGCCAGGAGGCACTAATCCAAGGGAGTAACAATATATCATAGCCATTAAAAGCTATTATTTAGTAATGTATGAGTTTTATGGCTACAGTATGTGCTTCCAGGTGATATATACAAGTCTAAGAAGATTAAGAGTTGACAATCTGATAGTAAAATAAAAAGAGGAAACAGTGATTTTACAAAAGACTTAATTCATTACACATGTAAACAAATGAAAAAAACCCCATCTTCTTCTACAAGCAAAGGAAAACTATAGAATTTAAGTTTGTAATGTCCAGCTTGTTAACTGATTCAAGTAAGAATCAAACGTTATGTGTAAAACTGATAAAGTTAAATTTAAAAAACAAATAAACAAACAAAACCACCCAACCCCCCATTATACTACATCTTATATATCTGTTCATAATTAACAGCATAAATGCTTACAAATGAGAGAAGAACAAAACATTCTTGTAAATATGGTAATTGTTGCAATTTTTTGTGAAGCTAAATGATTTTAACACTGTTAATTATACATGCTGTTAGAAGTATATTATAATGTAAATTTTAAAGCAGCAAGGTTTTTAATTAGTCTGTTTTCATAGAATCATAGATTGTTTTGGGTTGGAAAGGACCTTAAGATCATCTAGTTCCAACCTCCCTGCCATGAACAGGGACATCTCGCACTAAACTATGTTGCCCAAAACTCTGTTCAACCTGGCCTGGAACACCGTCAGGGGTGGAGCATTCACAGCTTCCTTGGGCAACCTATTCCAGTGCCTCATCACCCTCACTGTAAAGAACTTTTTCCTTATATCTAACCTAAACTTCCCATGTTTAAGTTTGAAGCCCTTGTCCTACCACTACAGTCCCTAACGAAGAGTCCCTCCTCAGCATCCTTGTAGGCCCCCTTCAGATATTGGAAGGCTGCTATGAGGTCTCCACACAGCCTTCTCTTCTCCAGGCTGAACAGCACCAACTTTCTCAGCCTGTCTTCATAATGGAGGTGCTCCAGCCCTCTTATCATCCTTGTGGCCCTCCTCTGGACTTGCTCCAGCAGCTCCATGTCCTTCTTATGTTGAAGACACCAGAACTGTACACAATACTCCAAGTGGGGTCTCACAAGAGCAGAATAGAGGGGCAGGATCACCTCCTTCGACCTGCTGGTCACACTTCTTTTGATGCAGCCCAGGATATGGTTGGCTTTCTGGGCTGCAAGCTCACACTGCAAGCTCATATTAAGCTTCTCACCAACCACCATTGATATGCGGAATGACTTCACAAGTCGTTAGAGTATACCTCCTTGGTATACAGTAATTACATGGAAAATGAATCCCCTAAATATTCCAAGGGCGAGATTGTCAAGCATTTTCGATACCTTTATCATGTTCGGGTAAGCTTCAGTTTTAAATCGTTACCACTCGATGTGATCTTCCAAGGAGCTTTAGGAGCTTTCTTAACTCAAGTGTGATGAATCCAAGCAGCTTGTTCCCGAATCTTGACTGCAGTATGGGTAGTAAGGAGTACTTGAAACGGTCCTTCCCACTGTGGTTCCAGAGTTTGATTGTTCCCAGATTTTAGTCAGAGGTGTTAAGTACAAGCACAACTATTCACCTTGTCTTTGGACAATGCAAAACTATATCCAAAATCCCTATGCCTGTTTGAGCACTATTTATTAGAGCTTCTGGCAGACACATTGTACATGCCTACTACAAACTTCCCAGCTTGCACATGGGCAAAGATCACCTTTTGACTTGTGTGTCCTAGAAAAGAATCCAGAAATCAATGCTTTAAACAGTAGCTTGTCATTGTACTCTTTCAGTATTTTAGCTGGAGTACTTCAACAAATGTCTGCATCTGCAGTGTTCCTTCTTTAAATGCAATTTGATCACTGTAGTTTATAGAATATGACTGCTACTTCAGAAAATGTTTTTGAGCTTTGAATAATGTTTTAGCTTGAAAAAATATTTTGCTTTAAGATTGAGAGAATGGCAACTAGTTATTAATGGCAACTAGTTACTGACACAAAATCTGAATCTTCATCTGGCAAACAGCAGGTTGATAGACATTACATCTGTCATACAGGTTTGTTTTTTTAGGGACATATAGATTTGTTTTTTCTTGTAGAGTCTGACCCCAAAATTTTCTGCCTACTGTTACTTCTAATCAGAAGAAAAATAAATAAAAGGCAACACTTAATCTAACAGAAATAGTTTACCAGAACAGTAAATCAAAATTGACAGACTTTGAGACCAAGAATTAGCCAGAATACTGAACTGTTATTTTAAATCACATAAGTCAGTTTTTCTTCCTGGAGTAACAATAGACCAGGGCGAGGGGGAGGAAGTGGAGGAGCAGAAGTTGTAATCTATTTTTTCTTTTGTGTTCTGGGGCTTTTTGTGGTTGGTTTTGTTTTGTTTTGTTTTGTTCTGTTTTGTTTTGTTTTGTTTTGTTTTGGTAGTAGGGTTTTTGTTTGTTTTGTTCTGTTTGTTATTGGGTTTTTTTTGTTTGTTTGTTTTGGTTGGTTGGTTTTTTGTTTGTTTGGGGTTTTTTTTCCTAAGAAAACATCTTTAGAAATAATATTTTTGGTTACTTGGCAAACTTCGTATGTTCACTCATTTTTAAAATCATGGCAGTAAAACTGTGTTCATGGAAAGAATAGAATATAGAAAGGCTTTTCTATAAAGTACTGATAATGTATTAAAGGTACTTGGGATTGAATGAGATCATGAAAACAATGATGAATAACAATACGAAATACCCTAAAAGAGCCAGCATCACTTCCATCTATTCATTATCCAGTGCTTAAATTGTAGTATTTTCAGAAATTTCATATACTCATGGGAAAATTTCTCAGCTTGGAATAAACAGAAAGAATTCAATACTTCAAAATAACAAATTAAAATTATCTGCTTTGCAGTTAGTACGGTGTCTATCATAGCAATCTGATACTTTGCATGGCCCTGTTTTTAAAGATCTTGTAGGGAGGTCTTCCAGTTTCTTGAAGGACTTAGTGAGTTCACAATTCTACTTCTGATAGCTCCCAAACTGGCTAATCCTTGTTCTGATTTAGGAAATGTTGAAACTTCTTCACTTGTAAGAGGTATGAAGTTTTTCCAGCGAGTCTTGGACAGCCTTTTAGGAAAAGTATTTAAAAAAATTTCAATCTTAGCTGAAGGCTTGATTTGTTTCTTTCAAATATGAAATTTTCAACATTTTATTTTCTTTTTTTTATTTTGTTTTGTTTTATTTTACTTTAATTTATTTTTTATTCAATGGGGATTACTAAAATGTAACAGGGATTACTAAAAGTTAGCTCACTCCAGAATAGTCATGTATTGATCTCCTATCAGTTTTACATGGCAGTGACTATGTACAATGTGAGCAACCTATGATATTAGTCTCTTCATCTTAATTCTAAGACTAGATTTTATACATAAATTTTTAAATACAAATCCTCAAATGTTATTGTTTATTTCTATATTAGACTTTACTTTTCTTTTTTTGATTAGCTGACTGATGCAGCTACATATATTTACATTTAGGTGAAAGGTAGTCAGTATTTCAAGGCTAAATATACAGCAAGTTATGACACTTTTATTGTAATTCTATTTAAAAAAGTGAAATTAATTCTTAAATGTATTCTCCAAATACAGATAGTTTTCATGAATATGGTATTTTATATTCAGCATTTTAAGTAAAACCAACAAATTCTGAAAGGAAGTACCAAGGTTTAGATGTTCAATTTTCACTCAAATCCAGGCAATTTTTTTCCTTGCCCCCTGTCGTGGTTCAAGCCCAGCTGGCAACTTGGAACCACGC
>NW_009924090.1:18773-28714 GCF_000696875.1 Nestor notabilis | reverse complement strand
AACTGGGACCCCCCCAGCCGCTCACTCACTCCCCCTGCCTTCCTTCCTCCCCCTGCTCCTGGAGGTATGGGGAGGAGAATTGGAGGAATGTAACTCCTATGGGTTGAGATAACAGCTCTCCAGTAACTAAGGTATAATACAAACCACTACTGCTACCAATAATAATGATAAGAGGAATAACAAGGGGAAAGGACACAACCGCTCACCACCCGCCGACCGATACCCAGCCCATTTCTGTTACTGTCTTTTTATAGTATTCTAAGAGGATAATAATTTAATTGGCACATAAAATGGTGATATTAAGATTAAATGACAAAATCACCAACTGACAATTAGCTGGTGTGATAGCTACAAGATGACACTTCTTTTTGAAATTGATAATTATTATTACTAAAAAAATAATTAGATTTTTTTAATATATTTTGAAATTATTAAATTGTTTAATTAGCAAGGATTTTTTTCACCAGTTTATTTTTTCCTTGCTTAGCTTTTTCTAATGTAAAACACATCAAACTTTTATTATGTTGTGAAAACTCGGTAAAAATGAAACTCGATTCCAACACATAAAATCAGAATGTTAATGAATTCAAAAAGTCTTGTAGTCCCTCTTGTATCTCAAAAAAGGGATTAACTGGCCTGAATCTTTATGCAAGGATTTTACATAAATGTATGACAAGAATTTAAACAGTAGCATTTATTCTTCCACATAAAAAAAAAGAAAAAAAAGATAGCCCCAACAGCTATTGTTCTGTATTTAAAAGAACTTCATTTATGAACTGAGTAGTCATAAGTTCTATATACCTAGAATTTTGCTCATCAATTTCAAGATATATGTGTGACAAAACAGATTCTTACAAATTATTTCAAGATAACTTATGCTCTTAGGGAAGTATTTCACAATGATCTGTTCCTAACTCTTGTTTCCTCAAAACAGAAATTATTCTGAAGACGAAAATTCTGTATCTCAGGTTCTGTTGGAATTAAGTTTATAAATTCTGTTTAAACTAATCTTGCCACAAGCTCTGAACTAAGATTCATCACAATATATGTTTAATTTCAGCTGAGTTACACCACTACAGTGATTTCACATTGCAATTAGGTAATCCAAAATCCTGAACTGAGTATTAGTCTTGCTCAAAACCAGCAGCCTCCTATAGACATAGTCCATTTATGCTGCCATATTCTTATAGATACCAATTACTCATATTATCTATGGTGATGGTTCTTAAACCTTTTATTATTCATGTAGGGGTTTTTACTTTGGTTTTTATTTGTTTGGATTTTTTTCTGCAACTCCTTTCTTGCTAAATGCATGCCATTTCTGAGACTGACTCTCCATCCACCACCCTTGCTGCTGAGAGCTGGCTCCTTAGTTCCACAGTAGACTGCACTGACAAGAGAGATGAGCAAGTAGAGACAGAGGAAAAGCACTTAAATCCCTTTGTATGCAGAAACCCTGCATGCATGCAGAGTATTGAAGTCGCATTGTACTGGAGCTGTCTCATATACTTCAGAAGGAGCATTGTTTGTTGGTGTTTTCTGAGGGGAAGAGAGATAAAGGAGACCTAGAATCAAAACATAATAATCAAAGAAAGATAAATACATTTCACAACAGTGCTTCTTGTAGTACATATGAAGAAGAAAACTGAGATGCTTGCTATTCATAACTCAAGAACTCATTCCTTCAGATCTAGCTAATCTTTGTGTTTCCAGATGTGGGAAAAAGGGAAAATTAAAAAAAAAAAAAAAAAAAAAGTGGAGCCAGGGGAATATTATCTTTGACTTACTTTGACTTAAAGGTTTAGAAGCCTGAAGTTTGAAGTTTGTAATTTTATATATACTTGTCATTGACTTCAGTATTTTCTTTCCATCAGGGGCTAAGAAGGTAACATGGCAGGACTGCTGACATATGATGGTTATGTTTTCACACGAAAAAAATCCCTTCAACTGACTGAGTTTCATAGCATGGTTATTTTATTGCTGTTTATTTTATTTGCTGTTTTATTGCACCAGACAAACATGGGGCCATACCTGGACATACAGCAGATGAATGATGCTGGGTTTTTTTTTTTACAATGTTGTATTATGATTACCTTAGCCTTATGAATGAATATAATGAACAGAATAGACGCATGCATGTCTTAACATTTTGAGAAGTGAGAGTTTCCTCTTTTCCACTGAGGCTAGATTTTTATCTGATTTGGGCTTGCTTCATAATCTGTTACCAGCTGAGTATTTAGACAAAAGCAAATTTTTATTCCTTTGCTAATGTTCTAGAGAATATGTAATAAAGGTATCACAAATTACTGCCAATTTACAGAGGAAAATGAAGAAGGAAAAATATGTTTTAAAAACACTGCTTTACTGTAGTATCTGTTGCATAAACCAATAAAGCAATTATTAAAGCTACAGCATTCTTTTTCCTTATTAATTCTAAAAGCATATTGCAGAAGACAAACAGGAAAATGGTTAAATAACAATGAAATCAACAGAAATACTATTGCTGATCTATTTAAAAAATAAAAAAGTAAAACAAAAAAATCCAATCCTTGTGTTTGCCTCAAGCATAACCAATTCAGCAAAACCATTTGGTTTGTACAACATTTTTTTAATGCTTTTTACTAATGATCATGTATTTATGAAAAGGCAATACATCATTTAAAAATAAACTGAAGCAAATATTAGCAGCATGTCAAGTTTGCATGCTATTTATTAATTTCCTGCATAAATGTTGTCTCATTTTAACGTTAAGAATTAATTAATTGCATTCTGTGCCACCTATAGAGAAGAAGTACACTTTACGGAAAATCCTCTCACAGATAAATGAATATGCATCTCTAATTTTGTCCTTGGGAAAAATTCCTGACTGCAGTCATTCTAGCTAGGGGAACATATAGTTTTCTGCCTAAGAACAATATCACACTTCTTTCCTTCCAGTCCATGGCACTTGATTGTCCATGGCACTTGACTGTCAAACCCTTCATGAAAGCAAAGGATGCAAAGCAGTTACAAATATTTATGAAGCCAATAGCAGGCAACCTCTCTCTTCTTTACAAGTTGCAAATACTAATATATTCACCAATTATAGTTTATAACAAAGAGAAAATTGCACTTCTGTATCTTGAGACCATAGCTGTTGTATTATTGCTGTGGTTCATTCAGGATGCTCTAAAACAGGTTTTACTGTAGTGAATTCCACAAGCCAAATTTTCAACAGCTTTAAGCCTGCTGGGCATATGGTGGCACTGTATTTCTTCATACAAATACTGTCTTCAATTCTCTGTAGCAACCTGGGGCACTATATGTGTGGAAATAGCACTTGAAGTGGAATGTCTTTTAGACAAAAAGGTCATTTCAATGTTGATGATGTTTGAGCCTGGGAGTTCTACACCTCGCTTCAAGTGCAAACTTTTCAGGAATGTAATTGGCATTGCCACAGAATTTGATAGCTTTTCCTGCATAGGATTTTCTACTACTTACCTATTAAAATTATGTCTTCATTTTATGCAATTTAACATGAATGAAACAAACTATCCGTCACTTCCTTAGGAAAATATTGTTCAACTTTTCCATGATGTTTTTATGGAAAGCTAGTTCAAAATCAACTACTTGAAGACTTTATTTTTAAAATAGAATTAACCTTTAATTTAAAAAGGTATCATGATCTATCTCGTTATTGTATATTTCCTGAGTGCTGTTTGCCAGTCCAAGAAAACCCTGCCATCATAGCTTCCTTTACACATTAGCAACAGTGGTTTGCTACATTTGTTGGCAAATAATTCACCAATTCAAGTAAGCTGATTCCAAAAAAGATTGCACAAATAGATTAAAATGGATTTTGGAAGAAAAGTGACACAGTAATTTACTAATGCATTCCAGACTGTGATGATGCAAAAAATTTTAACCACTTACATAGTAACCATCTATCTCTCTGGACCTAAAATGAAAAAGAAAACCCAACAGCCAAAACAAAACCAAAACAAAAAAACCCCAACCCAACAAAACTGAAACAAACCAAACTTTGTGTTCGGTTTTCTGGTAATGACTGAAATTTTGCATCTTAGTCTTCCATTTGTTCATGCATGAATTTCACAATGCATTACTGGCATTTTACTGAGCTGCCTTGTGCATGATAAAATGAAAACTGATAGAAATAATGACCAAGAATTTTGATCCTGGTATTTTTTAAGAGAGTATACTCCTTTTTATCCTTAAAGGCACTGGTTTAAAGGCACTGGTTTATATCCAGTCCACATAATAGTAACTGAAAATAAGTATCTTTCAATGATTAATGAGGAATGCATTGGTAGTCTCAGTCCATTTCCCAGCACAAATCATAAAACTCAGCATCAAAACTATCGTTAATTCATTATGCCAGCAGAGAAACCAAGATTTGAATGTTCTTGAATGTGTCACTATTTTAAGCCCTGACACAATACTGCCAGCTTCTGACTGAGGAATTTCTGTAATCTGAATTTGCCTTCACTCTTCCACTCGGTGGCTGTATTAATTTACTCCAGATCAACATGTTTCTTAACCATTGGCTTCATATTTCATTTATTTTTCATTCTGAACAACAGCCTGCAGTTTTATTTTAAAAGTATTTACAGATGTTGTAACAGAAAAGCATATGAGACACATCATCTGGAAGAAGCCTATGCTAGACAATTGTGACCAGTGTCTGGCTGTTTCTTTATCAGGTGTACTTCATATGGAGAGTATATACTGATTCAAGAAATTGATAGAATTAAGGTGAATTAACCACTCTGATCAGTCATTCCATGCAGATTATACTTGGGTTTCTCTATAGCTCTCTTTTCTACACCAGAGAAAAGTGAAAATAATTATGTTCTGAAATCTTGCAAAGCTTTTTCTAATGTAGACCAAATGAGTTTTTGACGTGTTCTGTTGACTGGCAGGGTACGCAACAAAACGACCATACACTAGCTGCATAATATGCTCAGTTTATTAAACAAGCACACTAAAGCAAACAAGCACAATAACGCGAATCGAGTATATATCTCTCTCTGCATAGTAAATAAGCACAATAAAGCAGATGAGATATATCTATAAAAGTAAAGTATAGAGGACAATTAACAATACATCAAATCATTAGTGCATAGAGAGAATAATGACTAAGAAAAAATACATCACCAGTTACCACCGAATCATCATCCAGGTCGGCGCTTCAAGATGGGAAGCGTTGTTGCAGCCGATACCAGGAGTCTCAGGTAACTGGGTCAATTCCTACATGGTGCATCCACCCACAGGTGAGGCTCCAGATTCAACCATAAGAGGATCCTGCTTCTAAACCCCTAGAAAAACAAACAGTTTTATGCCAGATCTGTAATTGTTTACTCGTGGGGCTGTGCAGTTTCTCATGATCTCACTGTTGCCCTCACTGAGAGCACTGGCCAGGCACTCCAGTGTGGCCAGGTATGAAGGTCATAGAGCAACTGCACACCTATGTTTTCCTGTCTCTTTCCGACAAACAGTCATGATAAACATAAACATATATACTCTACAGAATAAACTTTGACAAAAAACACACTTTGTTATGTCTCTCAGTCATGAGAAGGGAATCAACATCCAGCTAAATTCCTACCCATTACATAAGGAGAAATAAATGACTTACTGAACTAAATACTCAGTAATCTGGATAGAACTGTTTTATCACAGATGTTTGGACCTACTCATGAAGGTATGGGGAGCAGGGAAAGGCTATTGCAAATAAATTTTCTGTAGTTAACTGTATCATAACTATGGTTAATGCATATTCACAGGTCCAAACAATCTAACAGATTAGGCTTTGTGGGTATGTTATTTGAGGATGTAAAGGGTACCTCCAAAAAAGACAACAATGCTTTGATATTTTTTAGTCTGAATTTCTAGCCTGACTACATATTTCCTACATAGGTTACAAAACTCTCAGTGGAGGGGAAAAAATAACACATAAAAACCCCCAACAAAATGCCCCAAAACCCAAACTGCTGTAGATTTTGCATCAAGCAAAAGCTTTTATGCCATAGGACAGGATAAAGGATATGTAACTCATTGTTAGAATGTAAGAAGATTAAAAGAAAGCACTCTGCTGAGAACCTGTATGATGATGATGATTCTAAGGGCACGCAAGGAATTTGTTCCACATGTATGCATCAGGGTTTGTTAATTTTGCTGTCACCCACAGGGAATGTTCTCTGTCGGACACTATTTAAAAAAAAAATGATCAGGGACAAGGAGACTGACTCTCATTTCCCATTTTGTAGAGTAGCTTAATAGCAGGTTGGATTATGTTGAGACTGTCAGAATGAAGACCTTAGGCACACTGCAGGAGAGGATCAGGTTCGAGACCATCTTAAGAACCTGAACGTGCACAAGTCCAGGGCACCTGATGAAATCCATCCACGGGTCCTGAAGGAGCTGGTGAATGAAGTTGCTTGGCCACTGTCCATCATATACGAAAAATCATGGCAGTCAGGCAAAGTTCCGGATGACTGGAAGAAGGGTAATATAACCCCCATTTTCAAGAAGGGGAAGGTGGAAGACCCAGGGAACTATAGACCAGTTAAGTTCACCTCTGTGACTGGCAAAATCTTGGAGCAGATTCTCCTGACAACCATGCTAAGGCACGTGAAAAACAATGAGGTTTGTGGTGACAGCCAGCATGGTTTCACTAAGGGGAAATCCTGCCTGACCAAGTTGGTCGCCTTCTATGATGAGCTACAGAACTGATGGACAGTGGCAGAGCAGTTGACGTCATCTACCTGGACTTGTGGAAAGCATTTGACACTGTCCCATATGACAACCTTGTCTCTCAACTGGAGAGACATCAATTTGATAGACGGACCACTCAATGGATAAAAGGACTGGCTGGACTTGTGGAAAGCATTTGACACTGTCCCATATGACAACCTTGTCTCTCAACTGGAGAGACATCAATTTGATAGACGGACCACTCAATGGATAAAAGGACTGGCTTGATGGCTGCATGCAAAGAGTTGTGGTCAACAGTTCAATGTCCACCTGGAGACCAGTAACAAGTGGTGTCCCTCAGGGATCGGTGTTGGGACCAGTCTTGTTCAATATCTTTGTCAGCGACATGGACAATGGGATTGAGTGCGCCCTCAGCAAGTTTGCTGACGGCACCAAGCTGTGTGGCTCGGTTGATAGTTGGGAGGGAAGGGCTGCCATCCAGAGGGACCTTGACACACTTGTGAGGTGGGTCAATGCCAACCTCATGAAGTTCAACCAAGACAAGTGCAAGGTCCTACACCTGGGTTGGCACAACCCCAGGCACAGCTACAGGCTGGGCGGAGAAGAGATTCAGAGCAGCCCTGCGGAGAAGGACTTGGGGGTTGTGGTTGATGAGAAGCTTGACATGAGCCACCAGTGTGCGCTTGCAGCCCAGAAAGCCAACCGTATCCTGGGCTGCATCAAAAGAAGCATGACCAGCAGGTCAAAGGAGGTGATCCTGCCCCTCTACTCTGCTCTCGTCAGACCTCACTTGGAGTGTTGTGTCCAGTTCTGGTGTCCTCAACATAAGAAGGACATGGAGCTGTTGGAGCAAGTCCAGAGGAGGGCCACGAGGGTGGTAAGAGGACTGGAGCACCTCCCGTATGAAGACAGGCTGAGAAAGTTGGGGCTGTTCAGCCTGGAGAAGGCAAGGCTGAGTGGTGTAGCCTTCCATTATCTGAAGGGAGCCTATAAGGATTCTGGTGAGGGACTCTTCATTAGGGACTGTAGTGGTAGGACAAGGGGTAATGGCTTCAAACTTAAACAGGAGAAGTTTAGATTAGATACAAGGAAGAAGTTCTTCACAGTGAGGGTGGTGAGGCACCGGAATGGGTTGCCCAAGGAAGTTGTGAATGCTCCATCCCTGGCGGTGTTCAAGGCGAGATTCAACAGAGCATTGGGCAGCATAGTTTAGTGTGTGGTGTCCCTGCCCATGGCAGGAGGCTTTGGACTAGATGATCTTAAGGTCTTTTCCAGCCCTAACTATTCTATGTTTCTATGATTCTATGTTAGTAGAATGATGGCACTGAGAAGAAATTTGGTACAAGTTTTCAGTTAAGAATATAAAAATAGTGTGGTTTTCCCCCCTCAGGGAGTTCACTGCAACTCAGTAATTCTGGTACTTTTTATGTGGAGTCAGGTGTCAAAGGGGATGTACTACAGCATAAGAATAGCAGCGTCAGCACTGTATTAAGTTTTCTATTATATATAGGATCAGAGACTCACAGAATAGTTTGGGTTGGAAGGGACCTTCAAAGGTCATCTAGTTCAACCCCCCTGCAATGAGCAGGGACATCTTCAACCAAATCAGATTACTAAGAACCACATCCAGTCTGGACTTGAAATTCTCCAGGGATGGTACATCCACCACCTCTCTGGACAACCTGTTCTAGTGTTTTACCACCCTCACTGCAAAAATTCTTTTCCTCATGTCCAGTCCCTCTTTCAGTTTAAAATCACTACCCCTCATTCTATCGCAAAAAGGCCCTGCTAAAGTCTCTACCCATCTTTCTCACAGGTCCCATTTAAGAACTGAAAGTGTGCAGTAAGGTCTCCCTAGAATCTTTTCCAGGCTGAACAATCCCAACTTTCTCAGTCTTTTGTCATAGGAGAGGTGCTCCATCCCTCTGATCAATTTTGTGGCCCTAAAAAATTTACATATATGGCATCATTTATTTTAAAAGATTATCAGGTCCCCTTTTTAAAACTAGAAAGAGATTTTAGGGTTTTGGTGATTTTTTTTTTTTTCTCTATTTTGCTCTATTTCCAGTGAGCTACAAAATTTGTTCTGTCAAAGTGGAAGAGAAGAAATTGAAAGAAAGCTGTGAGGTTTAAAAGGCATTCTGAGACGCAGAAGACTCAAAGGGAATGAGTTCATTTATCACCACTGTGTAAAAGGTAAAATGCATAGCAGGAAAGAGAAAAAGGCCTTAAAAGATTTTGGAGAAAATGATCCTTTGAGATACAGCTTTCTAACTTTACAGAAAAACAAGATACGCTTACAGGTTCTGGATTTTGAGCTATGTTTTCTCTCCTTCTGTTCAAATACTTTTCAAATTAAGATTCATTTAAGACATAATGAAAGGATGGTCATTGGCTATTTCATATATCCAAGGAATTTCCCCCCCAAATGAGAGAAATTCTGAATATATATTTATTAGCTCAGTAATTAAATCAGCCTTGATGATTAGATATGATTAAACCTATGTATATAGCTCCTATTTCGCTTAGCAAGAGAATTGTATTCCATGTACCAGTAGCAAGGATATAGGTAAACTTGAGAAGATAGTATTCATATTTCTATGTTATATTTACCTGTTCTTGGGTTTTATACCTCTGTGAACTGCTAATAAAACTGAAATGCAGAATGAAGGACACCATATTCAGTAAGGAAGTCAACACTATTGATTTTGCTTTATTTATTTAGTCAAATTAGGAAATTTCTGCATATATACAAGTATGATAGCTTAACCTTGCCTGGCTGCCAGGTTCCCATGAAGCTACTCTCTCACCATACTCAAAAGAACAAAGGGACAAAATTGGATGAAAAACTTTGTGAGTTGAGATAGGCACAGGGAGATCACTTACCACTTATTGTCACAGGCAAAAAAGATTAAACTTGGGGAAAAAAAATAATTTATTGCTAATTAAAAATAGAGTTGGGCAGTGAGAAACAAACAAAAAATTAAATAAAAAATAAAAAAAAAAAAACAACAAAAAATACCTCCCCGCGTCCCACTTCTTCCCAGGCTATACTTCACTCCTTCCACCCCTTCATTCCGGAAGGAAGTGAAGTACTTCACTCTTTTACCTCCTCCTCCGGAGCCACACAGGCTGGTGGGAAGTGGGGGTTGCAGTCAATTTATGACACTTCATCTCTGCTGCCACTTCTTCCTCATGCAATGTGCTGGTCTTCATAGTAGCTGGTA
>NW_009924090.1:8715-18750 GCF_000696875.1 Nestor notabilis | reverse complement strand
TGATAACACGGGGATGTTTAGTTACTGCTGAGCAGTGCTTACACAGAGTCAAGGATTTTTCTGCTTCTCACACCACTCCACCAGCGAGTAGGCTGGGGGTGGGCAAGAAACTGGGAGGGGACACAGCTGGGACAGCTGATCCCAAGTGACCAAAGGGATATCCCATACCATATGGCATCATGTTTAGCATATAAAGCTGGGCAAGAAGAAGGAAGTGGGGGGACACATTTGGAGTGATGGCATTTGTCTTCCCAAGAAACCGTTACACATGATGGAACCCTGCTTTCCTGGGGATGGCTGAACACCTGCCTGCTGATGAGAAGCAGTGAATGAATTCCTTGATTTGCTTTGCTTGCGTGCACATTTTTTGCTTTACCTCTTAAATTGTCTTTATGTCAACTCATGAGATTTCTCACTTTTACCCTTCTGTTTCTTACCACCATCCCACTGCCGGATGGGAGGGGATGGGACAGGATGGGAAGGGGGAGATGAGTGAGCGACTGTGTAGTGCTTCACTGCTGGTCAGGGTTAAACCATGACATGCTGTTACCCTGCTCCAGTGTGGGGTCTCTCCCAGAGGCTGCAGTTCTTCACGAACTGCTTCAGTGTAAGTCCCTTCCACAGGGTGCAGTCCTTTGGGAACAGACTGTTCCAGTGTGGGTCCCCCACGGGATTATATGTCCTGCCAGCAAACCTGCTCCAGTGGGTTCCACTTTCCATGGGGCCACAGGTCCTGCCAGGAGCCTGCTCCAGTGCAGGCTTCCCACAGGGGCACAGCCTTCTTCTGGGATCCCCCTACTCTGGCATGGGGGTCCTCCATGAGCTGCAGGGACACAGCCTAGTGTCACAGGTTGCTGTTTAATACGTGATGGATGTATTTAGAATGCAGACTGAAAGAACAAGGATGTACACGTCTGCCAAAACATTTGGCTGAAGAAGAAAGAGTTGAGGTAGAAACAAAGTAACATCACTGATCAAGCAGAGCAAGCAAACTGGCTATTCTGAGATTGATTGTGAAACAACAAAGAATGTTGAAAAACAAAACTATAAGTCAGGAACTAAACATGATGTGCTAAAAATAACTTTTGCTAGAATGGTATAAAAGCTAGAGCAATAGGCAATAAAGTGATTCACTGCATGAAGATGCTTTGAGTCCATGCCGTTCATATGCCACAGCCTACCTCACCATGGTCTGCAACACAGGCTTCAGGAGAATCTCTGCTCCAGTGTATGGAGCACATCCTCCACTCCTTCTTCAGTAATCTTGGTGTCTGCAAGGCTATTTCTCTCACATTTTTCCTCACTCCCTACTGTCAGGCAGTGGTTTTTACCCTTTCTTAAACACACTTTGCCTCCTTGCCTGTGGGGCTCAGCTGTGCCCTGCAGTGGGTCACTTGGAGCCAGCTGGAATTGGCTGTGCCTGGCACAGGGAAGCCCCAGCCTCTCCTCACAGAGATCACCCTGCAGCCCCCACTGCCAGCACTTAGGCACCTGCACCCAATAAAAGAAGTAAGAAACCAATATGTTTACAAAAGAAAACTAAACAACAACAAGCAAAGAACTTATGAAGGAATCATAAAACTATTTATCACCACTGGTAAGAAATCTAAAACCAGAACCATTTGTGTAAGGGGGAACCATTCACCTACAAGCTTCTTAAAGCCTCTAAGGAGTAACTGGCATTGATTACTTTTTTCAGGTGATAAGAGGCCAGCCAGTGGGGGAGTTAATTATTAAGAAAACCTTTCTAGGGGAAACATTTGAAGAAACTAGATTTTTTAAAGCTTTCAGGGTGAAAGAAGTAGGAAAATAATGTTGCTAATTTCTGTAGTCTTTCACTTTTCTCACTGGCATCTGACTGTTAACCTAAGGTACTGAAATTATACTCGTGTTTTTGCTTTTGATCTTCAATAACTGGTTAAAAAGTAATTACAATTTTGCTGGAATCATACTGATTTCAATATTATCCTGAAATTCTGCTGACAGGCATTTGATCCCAGAAGCTTTTTGAAATTCCTCTTTCTTCTTGACATAGATTACATAGATGTTAAATGTGGTTATTTCCTTGTCTGGACGAAAAAAAAAAAAGACTAATGTGACCAAGGTCTGTTCTCTGACACCCTTTCATTAAAGTATGGATGAAGAAGGAAAGCTAGAATGAAATACCTTCAAAATGACAATGACACACAACAAAAAAATAGATCTTAATTTCAGGAAATCTTTGATAGTGAGAAAAGTTATTGCATAACTTACTAGATAGTTATTTATTTTCTACAGGTTCTACAGACTAATGGAGTCTGTAAAGCATGCCCCCGTCCTCCCTCCCCTCCAATCCATGGAAAGTTTTATACATTTCTTATGAACTAAGAGGTTCTGTTTGATATTTTTATTTTTGTATTTTCCAAAGTTAATTGTCCACATACCTGCAGTCACCTTCACTTTAGGAACTGGTATCCGTAGGTATCAGTGTTGCCCAGACTGAAATGGGCACTTTCACCCTGATTCTGAGATGTCTGGGTATACCAGCACTTTGCTCTCTGGCCTTTACGCCTGTGGAACATGATAGAAGCTGTGGAGATCAAAATGAAGGCTGCCCAATGGGTAAATCCAGACAACACTGATTACATAAGTTGTTATTCCTTTTCCATTTCTTCACATTCTTTCTAGATCTCCTTGTAGCTCACATTTTCCTTCTCAGTCTCCTCTCAAACACGCAACTCTCAATTACTTCTCCCCTTCAGTCTCAATTTTGTTACATGTGTACTCATATTTCCTATTTCTAGTACCATTACCAAGGTAATCTCTGACCTTTATGGCATTACTGATGTAGTTATTGAGGTGCTATTGATTTCAGAAAATTGTATTTCTGTAAAGGTCCCCTGCCAGCAATCTGTGATATTTAGTCAGATCTCACATAACAGTTCCCTAAGCACCTGTGAAATGTGACTGTCCTTCATAGTGTGGTCATTAACATTTGCCAGCTGTTGCACTGTTATCTATTACATACAAAAATTTCTCCTGTCAATACAAATAGTTTTACATATACTATTCAGTTAGCTTAACATTGGGCCAGGTCCTAGTCAGAGGCTTAGTTACTTGCATAACTCTGTAGCCCTTACAGTATTCTCCTTTACTGGAGGATAAGAGAGGAGATGGGTGGGAAGTTCATAGTATTAGTAATTATTGTAAAAGAATGCAAAGCTTATGAATTTCTTGACTGTGGTCAGAACAAGAGACTTTATAGCTTCACCACAGCATAAAGCATTGCTTATTGCCAATTTAGTGAAAAATGTAACTTTTGCCTTTAAACATTTAACAATGTTAAAACATACCCAACATCCAGCTTTGTTGCCTCCAACAATACTTTTCTGTGATTCATTAACTAGAGCACAAAAAATATTTGCAAATGTCTTCAACCACACTGTTTTGAAATTGTGGAAAACTAGTAGGCTACAAGCTGCAGATATCACACTGTTTATGATAAGTGTGAAACTCCCACAAAGACAAATTCCCAGCAAGCAGAACAAGAGATGTCCTGGAAACCTGCAGTGTGTGTAGCAAAATTGGTTTTGTTGATTAGTTAGCTTGTGCCGTAAATAAAACATTCAGTTCTCAACCAAAACCTCAGGCTGTGAAAGTTTACAGTTAAGTTCACAGCTAAGTATTGTTATAATACTTATGCTTCACTGTATATACTCTCTAACCAACCTATTTTTTCCAACAGTTTTGCCTTAAAATGCTATGCATATTGCATATAGTTTATTGCTTATCAAATAGAAAATACATACAGACTATATCTACAAGTTTATTAGAGCATCATTAAATATCTACTATTTTGATGGAATGGTATAAAAATAAATAAAACTAGTATTATGCCCATTAAAGCAAAACTACATAATTTTGTATGAAAGTTCCTTAGAGTGTTTTCTTCACATGTGTATCTTCAGTAGTACTTAAATAGAAATTTGTTTAAAAATCTCTTTTGTTCTTGTGGTGGTTGTTAATTAGTTCAGAAAAGAAAGATCCCAGGAAGAGAACTAGCCTTCCACAGATGTGTATTGGGAAGAGCTACATAAATCAGTAGTCAAAGAAGACAGGTTACTTACAGTGCAGGATACAAGAGGCTGAGAAAGTACTAACAGTTCTGGAGAAAGGTGGAAGAATTTACCATCAAATTGTCACTACCATTATTAGACGAGATTAGTGGATCACCAGACATCAGTTTTTCCTCATCTGTGGGAAACCTGTTTTCTGAGAAACAGAACAGTCCAATGTTCTACTGATGTATAGTAAGAAAAGGTCAAAGGAGTGGCTGAGTCTAAGCAGATACTTGATTCATTGAGAAACTAAAAATTGCAGCAAACCAAAGAAATACCTATGGGATTTTCAAGTATTTTTATATACATCAAGTGACACGGTTTAAACCAAATTTGGATCAGAATTTTTTGGATGTATTAACAAAATTTATTAGACTCACAAAATCGAATCATTTATGCTGGAAAAGACCTTTAAGATCACTGAGTCCAATGGTAAGCCTAACACTGCCAAGCCCACCACAAAAACATACCTAAGCACCACATCTACACATCTTTTAAATACCTCCAGAGATGGGGACTCCACCACTTCCCTGGGCAGCCTGTTCAGTGCTTGACAACCATTTTGGTGAAGAAATTGCTCCTAATATCCATTCTCAAGCTCCCCTGGTGCAGCTTGAGTCCATTTCCTCTCATCCTATCACCTGTTACTTGGGAGAAGAGATTGACACCCACCTCTCTACAATCTCCTTTCACGTAGCTGTAGAGTGCAATAAGGTCTCCCCTGAGCCACCTTTTCTCCAAGATAAACAACAGTTTTCTCAGCCACTCCTCATAAAAACTGTACTCTAGACCCTTCATGTGCTTCTGTGTTTTTCTCTGGACATGATCCAGCACATCAATGCCTTTCTTCTAGTGAAGGGCCCAAACCAAAACACGGTAGTCAAGGTACAGCCTCATCAGTGCTGAGTACAGTGGGACAATCACTGTCTTGATCCTACTGGCCACACAATTTCTGATACAGGCCGTGATGCTGTGGGCTTCTTGGCCACCTGGGCACACTGCTGGCTCATATTCAGTCAGCTGTCAACCAATACCCTTGGATCTTTTTCTGCCAGGCAGTTTTACAGCTACTCTTCCCCATGCCTGTTGTGTTGCATGGGGTTGTTGTGACCCAAATGCAGAATCCTGCACTGAGCCTTGCTGAATCTCATAGAACTGGATTTGACCTATTGATCCAGCCTATCTAGATCCCTCTGCAGAGCCACCTTACCTTCAAGCAGATAAACACTCCCACCAACTTGGTGGCATTCAGTGAACTGTACATTCAGGATCAGTATCAGCAGTAAGGCAAATAAATTACAATAGTAGGAACTGGAAAAATATTAATAAAAACTCACAGATTTCTAAATACCCTGTGTAGGTGATTCCAAAATATTTGAATCCCACTCCAGTTCCAATGATGCCAGCATCCATAGTTCAAATAATCTATATGTGTGGTAAAATCATAGTTCACTTAAACCCACTTCTAGTCCATCCTTTCACATCATAGAATGTCATAAGAAGAGTGGTTTCAGACGGGAAGGAAATGAGGTGTGTAGAGAAGGAGTGGTCTGACTGTATAGTGAGTGGTCAGCATCCCAAGTCTTTTACTGAGAGACGTATGATGATAATTATGATTTTTAACTTCTTGCTCCAGAATCAGCTTGTAATAATTTTTGCATGTTGCGAACACCCTCTGCACCTTGTTTTTTCTTCACTGGTCTTCATGTCCATGTTGCATCTTAATTTACTGTGTGTCAAATTCATTGCATTTTAAATATATTTACAGAAGTAATGCATGAAGCAAATTCATGTGAGTAGAAATAAACCCTAACCATTTATTTATCTGTCTGCATTCATGTAATCTTTGAATTCAGATAACAAAAGACATGAATCAAAACTAGTACTAGTTGTAAGTAAATAGGAAGAAAACTAATCTAAAGAGACCTGTATGGAATCAGGGGAAGAAGGTTTTGGGTTAAAATAATTTTTCCATCAAAAGAACTCACAAAGTAATCCACACCATGAGCTGACAATATTTTGCAGAATAAAAGCCAGATGAAGTTTGAATGAGGAGTGAGTTACAGAGCCAAAAGACACTTACATTTTGAAGTTATCAGACTTGTAAAAATTCACATTCAATCACCTGCTTCTTGGAGTGGAATTCAAAAGGCAAGCACCTTTGTTTTGTAGCAAATGGGCAAAGTTGCTAGGCTACTAATGCTATTAACAACTTTAGTACCATATTACAAAAATACCAAAATCAATCAATGAGAAATATGCCATTGGGTCGGGTTTTTTCACTCCTCAGCCTGATGCTTACTTGAAACTCTTACTCATAACTTGAAAGTAGCTCGTATATTTAAAAACCTAAACAAATGAACAATTATTTCATTATTCACTTTTCAAGATAGAGGGGCATGGAAAGAGAGAAAGGATAGAAGGAGAATCTGGAGAGTTATGGGTGAGTCAGCTCAGTCCCTAGGAAGCTAATGGAGCAAATCCTTGTGGAAGACGTGTCCAAACACATGAAGGGTAAGAAGGTGATTGGGAATAGTCTGCACAGATTTACTAGGGGCAAATAGTGTCTGACCAACCTGATTGCCTTCTATGACAAGATGGAAAGATCAATTGGATAAAATCAAGGTCTAAAATTCCAGTGAGTTTGTTATCCAAGTGCTAGGTTTCTTTTTATATTTTTTCCTTTATTTTCTCTATTTTCCTTAGTAACTGCAGATGACAAATTTCTCTGTAGTTCTCTCTGTTCACAGGTTTGTATTCTGTTTTAATATGCTAAAATAATAAAAGATCCTATTGTTCTTAATAGAATGTACATCAGATCTAAGACATTATATTTACCTATGTATCATCAAATCTATTAACACCAAAAGATGCCACTTTTTCTCAAGTCAACTTCATAAGTATTTCCCACAAACAAAACAATTTGCAAAGCAGAAGCATTATGACTGAGCTGCAGAAAGTGTGTATGCTTTCTGTATATTGATAACATGTTTCTGACTACATGTAACACTTCTCCTATGGAGTAAGACTCAAAAAGGCATACTCATCCAGAAGGGAGGCTTCTTTGTATTTACTTTAATTTTCTTTCAATAATTCAAGATAGACAGTCACAAACAAAACAATTTGCAAAGCAGAAGCATTATGACTGAGCTGCAGAAAGTGTGTATGCTTTCTGTATATTGATAACATGTTTCTGACTACATGTAACACTTCTCCTATGGAGTAAGACTCAAAAAGGCATACTCATCCAGAAGGGAGGCTTCTTTGTATTTACTTTAATTTTCTTTCAAAAATTCAAGATAGACAGTTCCTTTTTTTTTTTTTTTTTAGTATTTTTTTCCGTATGGCGAAATTTCTTTATTAAGGAACAAACTTCAAACTTTTCTTTCCACTAGCCTCTCAATTTAGTAAGTGGTAAGAATTTATTCACCATGTGATTGTATTAAATAAAGTCTACTTTTAAAAAAATTAACAAAATTATTCGTAGTTATCAAAAAAAAAAAAAAAAAAAAAAAAAAAAAAAAAAAAAAAAATATCCAAAAAAACATCATAAAAATGACCAGATTTTAATTACATTAGGTCTAGTCAAAACGTCCTAAATACCGTGACAAGTTTCATCTCACTAAAATGCATAAAATCTTGCCTCTTCTCAGTGACTTCAAAAGTAATTTTCTCTCTTTTCCTCAATGAATGTATCTTTATGGAATGTATTGTTTCTATAAACCATACTCGATCAAATCAATGAATCTTGAAATGCCTCAGGACTTTTGTACTCTCTTCAATACACTGTTCACATGCAAAAATAAAGTTTCAAAATATTTTGATCATTCATTCTTTGCAATATCCATTATCCAATTACTCATTTATAGTTGCTTGGCATGATATAGTCGTATCCTCCTATTAACTCAGAAGCATTTTCTTTTCTTTTTTATTTTCCCTCCTCCCTCCCTCTCCCCCCTCACACAGCAATATAGATAAAATACAGAGTCACAAAACAGCTAACTTTGCTAGGAGTTGGCTCTTTGTGAGATATAAGCCTACAAAGCTCATATCTCACAAAAAATATAATCTACAAATCCTGAAACTGCAAACAGTTAAATCGAGATGACAAGATTAAAGAAATTTTTTGTAGAAAAGAGCCATTTTTATGAGTACAATTGTGTTTGCAGATAAAGAATCATAGCACCAAATAATTATTTTATTTGTTCAAGGACCTCTGTAAGTCATCTGGATGAACGTTAAACAGGAATTTAGAATGCATAGCAGTTTGTGCACCATTATGCATAGAAGAGCACGCAAGAGAGAGACAACAACTCAGTTCACAAGAGCTTATGCTTCCCAGTGATGATGCAACACAGGGCACAGTCCCTGGCAGCCATTGCAGCAACTGCCACTATAACACCAG
Organism: Nestor notabilis; assembly: GCF_000696875.1. NCBI lineage: Eukaryota > Metazoa > Chordata > Aves > Psittaciformes > Psittacidae > Nestor > Nestor notabilis. Next base: position 10,248 of record NW_009924090.1, on the reverse strand, counting down.
CAGCTTTGACTCAGTTGGAGCTCCTGAGGATGAATGCAGCTTTGCCAGTCTGGGACTTCTTGCTGAACGCAGGACCAGGGTCAATGTATTCCATCCCACAGGTTATGAATGTTCATGCTCTATGTTGCCAAGTAAAGGAGCTGTGGAAGGAGGTCAGCAGACTGTGCAGCATCAGAGATGAAAAGAAAGAAATTGACTGGGTCTTCTCCAAGACACTGTACCTTCAAAAGCCTGAACTCCAGATATACTAAGGAGGTGTAATCAGAGTTTGACCTTTGGGAAAGGAAATCGAAACTTCTGTGAGTAAAGACTGGAAGCTCATGACTTCTGGCACCAGGAGGATACCTCCTGCTTTACCTGCAGAATAGAGTCAGTGTTCTGATTGCAGAAGAGTGCCTCTGAGCCACCTGGACATGCAAGCCCAGATGCTTTGTTTCTTTATCTGGCCAGTGAGTGGGGAAGGGCTTCAGAAGGGGAGAAAAGATTCTATGGATTAACATTTGGTTGGTGTCCTGGATTCAGCTGTAGCAGTCCCAGTCAATTTCTTTCTTTTCACCCCTGATGCTGCGCAATCTGCAAACCTCCTTCCACAGCTCCTTTACTTGACAACACAGAGCATGAGTATTCATATCCTGTGGGATGGAACACATTGACCCTGGTCCTGTGTTCAGCAAGAAGTCCCATATCAGGGTTTCTCTAGATTTCTTGTAGACTCTACCTAAGTCTTGGAAGGCTGCTTTAAGGCCTCCCCAGAGCCTTCTCTTCTTGAGGCTGAACTAGACCAACTGTCTTAGACTGTCTTCATATGAGAGTTGCTCCAGCACTCTAATAATCTTTGTTGGTCTCCTCTGGACCTGCTCTAACATTCCTCTTGTGTTGGGGGCCCCAGAGCTGAAAGCAGTACCATATTACGGGTTTCACGAGAGCAGAGTAGAGAAGGAGAATCACCTCCCTTGACCTGCTGGCCATGCTCCTTTTGATGTGGCCCAGCATATGGTTGGCTTTCTGGGCTGCAGGTGCATATTGCTGGCTGATGTTGAGCTTTCCATCAATCAACACCCCACTTCTCCTCAGGGCTGCTCTCAATCCTTTTTCCACTCAGCCTGTAGTTGTGCTTGAGATTGCCCCAGGTGCAGGACCTTGCAGCTGACCTTTTTGAACTTCATAAGGTTTGCACTGGCCTATCTCTTGAGCTTTTAAGGTGCCTTTGATGGCATCCCTTCCCTGCAGCATGTCAACCCTACCACACAGCTTGGTGTCATCAGCAAATTTGCTGAGGTTGTACTCAATCCCATTTTCCGTGTTGCCAACAAAGATATTAAACACTGCTGGTCCCAATACTGACTGCTCACATCATCACTGGACTTTAGAAGAACACACCTTGTTCTCTTCGGGAATTTTCTTGTATGACTCCAATGGGATACGGCCCTGGATAAAAAAGGAGTGCAGGTGAGTTGGTTGATATTCAAGGATCATGTCCTCCAAGCTCAAGAATGCTCCATTCTGATGAGGATAAAATCAAGCAGAGGAGAC
>NW_009924090.1:0-8679 GCF_000696875.1 Nestor notabilis | reverse complement strand
CAAAACACAAACGTAAAATGGAAACACTCAACATAGAAGCAGGAATAGGTGACCCATGAGGAGTATAGAAACACTGTCCAAAGAGTGGATAAAAATCTGGCTGGACAGCAAGGTTAAAAAAGTTGTGGTGTACGGAATTAAATCCATTTGGAGACTTGCCACAAGTGATATTTGCCCACACTCAGTATTGGGGCCAATTCTATTTAACATCTTTATCAATAATCAGGATGAGGACAACAAGTGCACCCTCAGCAAGTCTGCAGATGACACCAGGTTGGGCAGGACTGTTTATCTGCTTGAGGGTAGAAAGGCTTTGCAGAGGGATCTGGGTAGGCTGGATCAATAGGTCAAAGCCAGTTCTATGAGGTTCAACAAGGCTCAATGCGGCGTTCTGCATTTAGGTCACAACAACCCCATGCAACGCACAGGCATGGGAAAGAGCGCCTAGAAAACTGACTAGCAGAAAAGGACCTGAGTGTGTTGGTTGAAATGTGTGCAGGCAAAACAGCATTCTTGGAAAAATTTTCCCACCCACATTGAATTGTAGAACAGCAATGCCAGTTTGGGAAGCAAAGCACATTCAAGTGGGTGCAGGTGTGTGAGAGAATATGTGATTGCTACCAAGGATCAAGCAGGATTAGCCAGTGAAATGGATGAAGAGACCTGGGAGCCAGGCAAGTGTGTGTGTCTCTAAGGGCAAGTCCATGGGACGAGTAGGCTACACTGGAGATCAAAGGAGGCCTCAGTAGCCTGCTCCAAAACCATCTGCCAAGGAGACTGTGGGGTCAGGGGGTCACAAGGGGCAAGACCCTTGTGTGTGTGTTTACCTCTAAGGGTGCACCATGGGTGCAGTTGACTACTGAGGGACCAGAGGAGTCTCAGCCAGCTGTTTATATGTGTGTGTGCAGCATACATGAGAGAGATTGTACTAGCAGTTGAAGAGGGCCTGTGGACCTAGGGCCCTATGTCAAGGTGCCAAAGACTGGTGAGACTGGTATTCAGAGGCAGGTATTGGACAGAATGAGTGCTAAGCCTAGATGCTGGAGGGATCCACGTTGTACTTATGTACACACACATATATTTATATACACACACACAAATATTTCCCAGTAATTGACCTTTATCCTGCTCAGCCAGAGAAGTTGTTGGTGCTGTGCTCATGCATGGGCTTTGTGCATGACTATGATCTGTGTGGCTGGCCCTGTATATGCGTATGTACAGAATATATATGTGTGCTCTGCATGCACATGTTTACTGGGAATCCATGTTCAGCCTCACAGCTGGTTAGACCAGCTGTGGGGGCACTGGTCATTCAGTACCCTCACCTCCGCTGGTCTGCCATATCTGGCCCAATACTTTCTCCTCACATAACAATCATGTCTCCCTCAGTTTGTAATGCTCACATTTGCTGTCTATTAGAGGACCTTTTGACAGGCCTTTCATAGTACTCAGAGCTAAGGTTATGCAGCTGTGCTATGCTTAAGTTGGATCTTGGATCTTGCTGCAAAGCCTCTGGGTGGGAGGAGTGCAGCAGGGACCACCGTGAATCCAGGTTGCAGTGAAATCTCTTCTAGTTGGCTTTCTGTTTTCTGTTTAGTTATTGCCCTGGTACTTACATCTTATATTTGTTTTTACAGGTAGTGCAGACTTAAACCCATCACTTTATGTTCAAAGCAATTTCCTCATTATATGTCTGCAAAAATATCATACTAAATTTTTTGTTCAGGATCGTGAACACAAACCATTACCCAAAGTAATGTGTAGACCTCTGAAAGTTAACAGTCTGGGGGCCTTTTAAGGATACAAGAAACAGTGATAATTCTGGATAATTTGTTCCTGCAGGCACAGGATTTCCTGTAATTACATGCTAAGTAAAGTTTAACAGTTAATCATCTGTATGACTTTAAATAACTAACCTAACAAATTAGCAAGTTTGTTTTCTATGACTTATCCTTCATGCTGATTCATGCACAAGAGAATGCATCATCCACAAACCATAGTCTGTTTCACTTATAAATGCCCAACAGGGAACCTTAGCTGGCGAATGAAGTTGCTAAGCCACTGTCAATCATATATGAAAAATCATGGCAGTCAGGCAAAGTTCCTGATGGCTGGAAGGAGGGTAATACAACCCCCATTTTCAAGAAGGGGAAAGTGGAAGACCCAAGGTATTACAGACCAGTCAGAGCAGTTGACGTCATCTACCTGGACATGTGCAAAGTGTTCGACACTGTCCCACACAACATCCTTGTCTCTAAATTGGAAAGACATCAGTTTGATAGATGGACCACTCAGTGAATAAAAGGACTGGCTGGATGGCCACATGCAAAGAGTTGTGGTCAACAGCTCCATGTCCAGTTGGAGACCAGTAACAAGTGATGTCTTTCAGGGATCTGTCTTGCTCAATATCTTTGTCAGCGAGAGGGACATTGGGATTGAGTGCTCCCTCAGCAAGTTTGCCAATGACACCAAGCTGTGTGGGTTGGTTGATACGCTGGAGGGAAGGGATGCCATCCAGAGGGACCTCGACGCGCTTGTGAGGTGGGCCGATGTATTTTTGTGTCATTCCTCTGTGACTGTTTCTCTCCACATAGGCTTCAAGGTACATCCACTGAGGTTCTGTATGACTTTAACTTATACTTACAGAAGCATTTGAGGAATCTATATCAAAAATAAGAGACACAGAGTGCACCCTGAGACATCTAAACATCCTTCAGAATGAAATTTCCACAATTAAGAAAGGATAATTTTTCTTCGTTTATCAGTTATCCTCTTTCTGCATATAACTCAGGAAGCAACGTTGATAGACATATTTTTATCTCTGGCTCTTCTTATAGGTCTCTTTTCCTAGTTCAGCTAAACAGTTACTTGTAAGACCTGCCTGTGCCAATTGTATATGTGATGTATATAATAATGGGAGATAGATATCTTTTGTTTTTGAGAAGGTATTTTCTGTTTTAATTAAGGATCCACATGGGGAATCCTTATTTTTAATGGGCCAAAAGTCAGCATGGTGAATTACCAGCATTGAGTAGAACTGTATTCAGTCTTCATTATCTATGATCTTCGCATCGGTTATTTCATGGACTGGAGATTACCCTCCCAGAAGCGAATCATTACAGTCACAATGTCATTAATGCAACTTTACGTATAATGAAAACCAATATAAGAATTCTTCTTTCCTTTGTCAGGTTCTTAATTTGTGGAGTCACTAGCAGATTTATTTTATGGCTAATGAATAGCAGATCCACATAGGAGCTGGATTTACACAGGAAAAGAGATAGTGTCCTCAAGATAGCAGTAAACACTGCCACTTGATAGCCTTGTTAGGAATCTGAAGAGTGCTGAGGATTTTAAAATACAAGGAACTTCAGGAGGAAACAAACAAAATTATCAGAATTTCTGTTATCATAACACAAAAGACATACATTAGATAAAGGCATAATCTCCAGATTACATTTTTTTTTTCTGATAAGTTTCTTCACTGAATTTTGGTTATTTTATGTCTACATGTAAATATTTTCAGTGGAATGTATATAATATTTACAAAAGTGCTGGTTATGTGATTATTTTTGCTTTATAAACTTGTTATAGTAATTCCTTTGGAATGCAGCTCCAAGTGCAGGTTGGTAAAAAGTGAAAACTACATCCAGTTAATATATGACCGAAGAGATACTCTTCACTAAATAAGCTTGCTGGTTTTGATGCATTGAAATTACAACAGTAACTCTAAAGTTTATTCAAAGTTTATAAATTTATCATATTATTAAATGCTACATTTGTACTAAAAATATGCTTACCCTGTTTAGGTCTAACTATCAATATCTTCCCTTTTATTATGAACCTATTAGAAATGTCATGTAAGTAAGATTTTATTTAAAATCTTGGTGAATATATACAACTTCAAGATATACTTTCAATTATTTTAACAATGTTGTTATAAATGCAGAAATGCGATCACAGAATTTTTGTCATTTCTGCTTCACACCAGGCTTGAAAATACCTATCCTGACTATCCAGTTTTTCAAGGCCAAAATGTTTACTATTGCACTGAATTTTCTTGATCTCTGTCCCTTTTTCCCTGTCCATTCCCACCTCATCTCCCTCCCGCACTTTTAGGAAGACAGGCTAATTTAGTTTAAAATGTTTTTTAAATAAAAATTTGACCCATCTGAAACAACCCACATTAGAGAAGGGAGAGCTAATGTGTCTCAAAGGCTTGAATTTTCTGTGGTTTATGCCTCCATAAACATAAAAGCAGCTTCATAAAAATCACCCAAGTGTTTAATTTGAAAAAGCCTTTAAACAAATAGAAGTAGTTATACTGACATGAGATATTTAATGCTTGCAAAGGCTCTCTCCATGTATAGTGCACAGGCATGTATTGTCACACTGTGATGTACCAGACATTGTTTTAACTGTCTTTGACTGTAAGATTTAATATAAAGGGCAACCATGTGCACACAAACTCAGCAAACAAGAGAATGAAAGAGAATGATTCCATTTCAAACATGCATGATGCTATTTTGCAGAAGATAAGTAAAGCAACTGAGGCAGCAATTTAGTCCAGACTTTGTATCAGGCATTCCTCCCTAGGATCTCTGTTCTTGGGCCTCCTATTGCTCTTTTCATAGTGAACCAATTAATTTAGAAGCATTTCATTCTATGTTTGTTATCCCAGGAAAGCCTACACCGTCATCCAATCTAGAAGGCCAGCTCTTCATTAAATGTGAAATAAGATACTCAGTTAATGAAGCTTGATCTCATATTTGATGAGTGACAATAGATCTGTTGTATGTTCTCTGTCTGAATCCCTTAATAGGCTTACAGAGAGTTAACTCTGTCTTTGGTCTTCCATTAATAGCAAGACTTCACTGGTTAGAATGTTCTGCTTGTTTAATTATTTAGTGGCTCAGTAGCACAGCTTCTACAGAAGCCAAAAGATCATACACAGCAACAAATGAACACCATAATCTTAACAAGATTTCCATAATAAAGAGTCATCAGAGAAATTAGAATTATCTGTTTTAATTATGAAATTATAACCCCATTAACTCATCTTCATAAAAAGCAGGAATTGGGGAATAGCCGAGAACCCAGAGATGGCTATTATAAACTTGACAGCAAATTAAAGAGGGGGTGAAAGAGATTTGCTGTGTGGGCTCAGATATTTCAGGTAATTTATTTTGCAGTGTATGTTTTCTATAGAGTAGGTTTTCCAAAATAAGACATCAAGAACTGTGTTTCTTTTTCCTTGTCTTGTCTTTTTTTTGCCTTTTTCCCCCAGATTGTGTTTACCAGCCTAAGACAAGATCAGTTGAAAGCCACAAACTCAGAAGCAGACCCTTATTTAAATATGCTTAAAAGCTGTGAATTAATTATGTCCTAAAAAAGTTATTGGAACAATATTGCCACTAATGCATTATCTAGGACCACTTGATGAAAAGTTTGTAACAGCAAAAGTACTGAACTGACATTTCTAAAGACATTAACATGAAAACAAGGAGAATTCTAACAGAAAAATTCAATGAGCAAGCTTTTACCAAAGTAGCCTTCAATAATGCATATACTAACATTTTTTCTTATTTCTATTGCAAACATGTAATATTCGTAGGACTATTCTATATTTCTTTATATCAGTTTGCATGATAAATAAATAAGAAAAATCCCCAACAACAGGTCTCCTCAGAGTACATTTATACTTTAGGAAAGCTATTTAGTATCGTTATCTCATATTGTAAAACATATTTATGAGAATTTTTCATATAAACCATTTAGGTAATACTGACCAGGATACGGTTGTCCTTCTTTGCTGCAAAGTCACACTGATGGCGTAAGCCCAACATGTTGTCCATTAAGACAAGAAATGCTTTTCTAAAAAGTTGCTTTCTTGACAGTTGTCCTCCAGCCTGTACTGGTACATGAGATTATTCCTGCCAAAGTGAAAAGCTTTGCATTTTTCCATTGCTGAATTTTGTAACATTTCTGTCAGCTCATTTATACATCTTATTGAGGTCTGTCTGAACAGCAGTCTGACTCTCCAGTCTATCAACCACTTCCCCTATTTAATATCATCAGAGAATTTTCCACGTGTACTTCATCTAAGCCCATTTAACCCAGCAGAATTCAAGATTTTGCTAATCAAAAGCCACAGATATGATCTACTCCAGGAAGAAGTTACACTTGTTATGATGGGAGGAGATGACCTTCAGAGATCCCTTCAAACCTTTCTGACTTTTTGTTAGTTTTCATTGCTAATCCTTTTTGTTACTGCTCCAGGACTGGTTTTACTTATTATTCCTTTTAGTCCATTTGTTGCCAACCAAAAAGTATGTTTGTCTTATACGTATTTGCGTGCACATAGATTGTGTAACCTATTTTCAAGAGACAGGAGGGAAAGCTGTTGGTACCATGATTAGGGTGTATCCCCAGGAAATAAGTTCAATCTTCTGCTGAGCCACAAGTCTCTTCATTTCCTTTTCACAAACATGTACCCTTGGGTTACAAAATGTGGAGCTCAAGTAAGTGATTTTTTTTTTTTTTGAGGATCTCAGTAAACGACACTGACTTAGAGCAGTCTTGTAGTGTCAGCCTTTATAATTCTTATTACAGTTCACAGAGAGAGATAGAGAGAGACCCAGCTATACAGACTTGATTATCCTTTTCATGTTCTGAAAGGTGTCATATATCCATGTACAGTTTATCCAAGACTTTTTAGTTGCATGAAAAGCAGTTCTGGAACAACACACCTACTGTAAAGGTTTGCAAAATTCCAACTGCATGTCTTTTTTTTTTTTGTTGCTGTTACTTTCACTTTTTTTTTTTCATATCTCTTCTTTTTGGTGGGCCTTCAAGCCCACCAAACATAAAAAGGTTTTACAATTGTAAACAATAAAAGGTTACTGGGCGGGGCCAGAATGGGAAGAGAAAATCTGGATCCGAGATACAGCTAAAAGAAATTATCCTCCCCTCCTCTCCTTTCCCTTTCCATTCTTCCCTTCCCTCCCTTGCCTCTCCTGTCCTGTCCTCTCTTCTCCGTCTCATCTTCTCTCCCTCTCATCTTCTCTTCCTTGTCAAACTCTCTCTAAAAGTACTATACTCTCTAGATGCTACATGAATGATATAAATAAAATAAATACCAGAAAGCTGATGAACAGCAAACCTAAGAGATTCTGACAACTGTAACCATAAGAAGTAAACACAATTTAAACAAAAAACAAATATGGATAGCATGACAGAAGCAAAATAGGGAGGTTAAGTGACAAGTACATCTACTGAACTGCCACAAATAGTGATTATGTCATAATGATCAAAAGACAAGCTGGCAAACATAAGAAACAATGCAGTACTGATGGAAACAAAGTAAATGATCCTGATGCAAACTCAAACCCAGACCTTGGTTTCAGAGCAAATTGTAGCTATTGCAGTAGCTCTATTACATAAAAGTGTTCTTGCCAGTAGCAAGGATAGGGGGTTGCATAGAACACAAGTGGGAGATTAAAAGAAAATGGAAGAGAAAATCCTTCAAAAAGTAGGCTATAGAACTGTAACGGAATAATAAGGAAAACATATGTATGACTCATAACAGCAAAATACATGCAAGAGGTAGTGGTGTGACTATAACTGTTTTCATACAATGTCTTGCCAGTGATGATTTTTTAGTCTACAGCAATTAGATACAACCTATTAATTTTGTTATAGTAGTTGAATGTTATCAGAGCTTTCAGATGGTTCATCATTATTCATTCAAAAAAATTCCATTATGAAACATGATTTCAAACAAAAGAGTGTGATAGTCTTCAGTAAACTTTACAGCAGCCCACACAACTTATAACATCTGCAATACAGGAAAATCCAGATTGCTTAGTTTAGGTTTACAACTAAAGCCTGAGCTCCAGTAGAATTATCCAAACAGACTACATAAAGTGTTTACACTCCTCTTTGTCCAGGCCCTGAGAATATTCACAGGCTTCATGGTCCTGACCCAAGCTCCCCCAGGGCCTTCCTCCACCCTGCCCATGGTCCAGGACCCCATTTCAGCCCATACCTGGGCCATCAGCTGCTGTTCCAGAGACACTGTGTGAGCGCCAGTCTCCAGCCCCATCTCTGGATGGAGCTTAGGTCTACATTGTAGCTTTGTCTCTGGCCCTAACTTCTTTTTGGTTTTGACTGGGTGCCCAGGATGGAACCTGGCCTTGGTGCACCACTTACTGTGTCATGGTTGTTAATGGATCCTGTTACCAGTCACTGGCTCTGCCAGCTGTGCTCAGGTCCTGTGGGCCATCATTGGAGGCACCCCTTGCACCGGTGTCACTCTTGACTCACTCTGTTTCTGGATCTGCCTCTTTCTTCCTGCTACTAACAACTAGTCATTATACTGTAGATCAGTATAATGGATAGTGGATCTGTCTTTTCATGTGGAAGTTGATGTGTATGACTTTCTGTCAAATTGTCACATTCTTTCACAGCAGAAGCCTGGACCCACCGCTGTCTGCATTAAGCACATACTACATTTTTTCCCCTGGCTTCATTCTGAAGACAACCATCTTGTTTTCCTCAAGAGAAAGAACACAATATGCACCAGCATCTGTTTAAGGGGGATAACCTTACCTGTATGTTATATGGCATATATCAACACAACTCTCATCTTTGTTCAACATCTTTGTCAGTGACATGGAC
>NW_009924089.1:16171-17835 GCF_000696875.1 Nestor notabilis | reverse complement strand
CGCCTCCATCACAGGGTCACGGAGCCCCCCTTCGCCTCCACCACGTTTAAAAGCGATTCAGCTGATCCTCGCGGCAGTTAATGGTGTCGACATCATCAAAGCCAACGCTGAATGACTGATGGAGACTCAATAGCTTAACTTTTGCTGTCACGGTGACCTTCCAGGGGTCCGCGCACAAGGCTCTGCAATTACCACAGTAAAAGCCTATCAATAATTACATTTCTATATGCATTGCCCTCTCTGTATATCCACTGGGACACGGGGAGCTGCCCCCGGCCGGTCAGAGCGAGCGAGGCTCTCTGCGGCAGGTCCACCGCCCTGTTCGGCGGGCTGGGGCAATGGTGCTGGGTGCTGCCGGGGCACATGCCGGGACCCGCAGGACATTGTTCCTTGGGCACCGGGATGCTCCGGCCATCTGTTACCTTGTGGTTAGCAGCGTGTTCTCGCACTGCCCACAGATGCGCAAGGGAAGGGATGGGAATCGGTTTCTCTGTTGCTTTTCCGCAGTGAGGGCTTTTCCCGAAGTGGGAAAGATACTTGCTAGAAGAGACATCCTGAAATCAGAGTTTTAGCCCTCAAGGTCTCACATTGGATTCCACAGATCTTATTTGGACCCCCACACAACCACTTTACTTTAAATTCACCAAATATTTGACATTTTTACTTTTATTTCCCAAAGACAGAAATGGATTTTCAGTCTTGACTGTGCTTTTTCATGTTCTTCCCCACACGTACCTGTATCGTGACTTCTTCTGCAACTTTAGGCTAAAGCCTGGCTCAAGTGGGTGCAGTGCACGGTGCACTCCAACAGTTCTAAAAACATTTAAAAAGGCATTAAACCTAAAGCTTGATTAACATTACTGCCGGTGATCCTCAAAGCTCTGTGAAACTATTGTCTTCTAGGAAAAACCTGCTGAGTATCTATGCTCTGACCCCAGCTTGAATGGAAAACAACACACAAATAGTCTGTAAAAGGTTTGATTGTGGCATAATGCTGGAGCGAAGAGGCCAGAGCCCATTCTCTCTTTTGTGCACATAATATCAGGGAACAGAGGAAGGGCCTCGGGAGGGAAGTGACACTATGATAGAGTTGCCCTGTAGGAGGATTTATTCACTTCCAAAAGCCCAAACCACCCCATCTGCTGCCTCAGGAGAAAGAACTGAGCCACTTGATCTCTGAACCTCTTCCAGCAGCATTTCCCCTTTCCTTGGAAAGCCCTGTGTGGATTTTGCTGACTGCGGCCCTCCTGCCTCCAGTTTACATTAACACCCCGGAACACCAAAACATCTCCCATTAAAACTCTTATCCAGAAGTTGCTCTTTACAGATAAGAAAGTTGCAGGCCTATTCCTCCGCTTAGACTAAATAAAGACTGTGTGTCACAAACTGTTTTAAGATGCCAAATTACTGACAACATTGGGGAGGAGGAACAAGGTAGACATTTCATCTCACTAGTGAAGTGTGGGGTTTTAAAACCCTTTTAAACACACCAGTTATAAAGCCACATAAACTCAACTTTTCCCCAGGGGTGAATACCTCAAGGAGAAGGATGGACCAGAAGTGGGCAAACAGCTGCCAAGACATCTTTGTAGGTTACCAACAGTATTAGTTTTACCTCTGAATGACATTCCCATGTTATTTGGGAATTTTTCCTTGTATCTGAG
>NW_009924089.1:0-16140 GCF_000696875.1 Nestor notabilis | reverse complement strand
AGCAGGAATCTCAGGCACAAGCACAGCTGCGGTACTCAACAAAACAGAACCCTGATCTCAAGATGACCAAGCTGATCATACTGCAGCCCTCTAAAAGCCAGGCAGTTATCATCATCACTGTTTTTACAGACCTGAAAACTCACATTTGCTTTTAGTGAGGAACAAGAAAAGTTGAGTTTAAATACTTTAATCCACACACTTTAATCTACAGAGAAATACAGTACAAATAACAAGACAACAAAAAGATGCATTAGGAAATTCAGTAGCAGAGTCAGTGCTGTGAAAAATCTGCATTTACAAAATTCTGTGAAGAATATGGAGCAGATGTTACCCAGACGAGCATTGGGGAGCTGAAGTCACAGGGACAGGCCATGATACAACTGACTGAAGGCAAGTTTTCTTCAGTTTCACTTGTGTAAGTGTGGAGTACCAGCACAGAACCGGGAGTTCTGTGATTTCACTGGATTTGCAGCTTCTTACAGACAGAACCTGGCCCAAGTACTCAAATAATACACATCACCCACATGTAATGATTTGAGCAAACATCACAATTACAGGGGGCAATGGTATCATCAACCACTTCAGAAATACTGGATGAAGCCAGTGAGGGTTCAAACAGAGCAGAGGCTTTTGTGAGACGTTCCACAACCACACTTCCTGTACCTAGGCAGCAAATAAAGAACACACTGCCCAGCTTTTATTACTAAGAGTTTTCCAGTGATACCTCCTTATCCTCTCATTGCAGCCTGCTGCCTTTTAAAAAACAATGGGAAACAATTTGGGATTTGAAAGCATCGCGTGATGTCAAGAAAAAAAATAATCAGCAAATGTTGACTTTAAACATTTATATTGAAGCTTCAATATGATGTTGAATGGTTATTTCTTTGCAAGTAAGATCTCACACTTCACAGCTGTGAGCAGTCAGGTTTGCTCTGAGATTCTGTTTTCTGGGGAGAGAGGTGGGAATGATACAGACAACTTCAGCTTATGTCTGGGCACTAAGTAACACCTACCTCAAACTGGACCGTAAGGAAACAGCTGTTCTGTCAGAAGCACACTGATCCCTCCCTCCTTACTGTTTTGTGGGAAAGCCAAATAAATGCTGAATCCCAAATGCCACCTATATCAGTTAAAAACAACCCTAAGGTGTTATAAATTCTACTTTTTGATCTATTACTTTCATTTTAAGCTCATTTTTGTCCCCATTTAGTGCAACTTCAGAATGTATACATCAACACATTCAATACAAACCACAAGTCACAGCAACACAGTAGTTCCAAGCTAAAGAATAACTTTTTTTTCCAACTCTTAACATGCTGGTATTTTCTTGCAAGTAGTAATTACTAATTTAAAGTTACAGCTCTTAAAAGTAACATTTTTTACAGTATTCTGACCACTAATTACTGACTAGAAGTAACTACTATACATATTGAAGTTACAAGCTATAAAAATAAAAATCCATTCTGTTTAACTATAAAAATCCTAGAAAGAGAAGATGGCTGGAGGTACTTACTCTAAGGATTACAACAGTTGGTAGCAGACAAAATGGCTTTGGAGGGATGTAAACTTTGGATACAGAATGCAATAAGCTCACAATGTAAGTTCCCACTTACTCTTCAAAAGAAACCTTTTTTGACGCTGCAATCTACAAACAAATTGCAAATGAAACAACGCAAAAAGTGAATGACATCAGTAAGGGTACACAGCACAGGAAACAGGGCAGGAGTTACAGGAAACAAAGCAAAGTCTTGGTTACATTCATGCCTTTGAATAGTTAAGGGCTGGATCCTCAGCTAATGTAAATCTGTGTAACGTCACTAGGTTTAGTCAAGGCATGTGGCTTTACTCCAGCAAGAAGTCTCTCCCTGAGATGCCCAAAACCTGAACTGTGTATTCAGCACTCTTAGTGAGATAAAGAAACTGTGATCATGCCGCGCTTTTAGAACCGAGGCCTAAACTAAGTTGAAATACAGAATGTGTAAATTCTCTCAATATACTAAACAAACAAGTGGTCTCTGTTGTCTCATTCCTGTGTTCAAGAAGCAGCTATAATTTATCAGAAAAAAAGTCAGAACATTTTAAAATAAGTGGTTCACATTCAACAGGATGAGTTAAGTACTAGTATTTTTAAATCAGAAGATATCCTACTTTACTCCTAACTGAAGGGTTAAATAATCATTTCTTTTCCAAAAGGAAGAAAACTGCTAGTAGTTAGTAAGGAATACAGAACAAAAAAGGATATTCAGTTAGAAAACATGCAAAGATTCCTAAGTGTCCTACTTACCCACAGAATAACTAGGTTCCAGTGGTACTCTACCAAAAAGCATTTGTTGCCAAGTTGAAAAGAGTAACTACTACAACAATGATACCATTATGCTGTTCACAGCTAAGGTACAGTGCTTGAAGTTTGTTATTTTTGTTTTGGTTTTTTTTTTTTGTTTTTTAAACCAGTGAGATACAATAACACACACTATAAAACCTGGGAGCTTCAGTGCAACATAATACAGAACCAGAAGGAACCGGCCAAACTGAAACCAGAACCTTTAACTATCAGTTCTCAGAACCTGTGGAGAACGGGGAGGTTCCTCCTCAGCAGCCAAGAGCAAAAGCTGGGCATTCAGAATAGGTCAGGGGGACTGGGAGCCTTTGGAGACCTTTCTGATATCAGGTGTGGTGATGGTGACTGAAAAAGCCAAACAAGTGGGTTGCTGGGCTAAGAATAAGCTGTGTGAAGCCATTCCAATGTTCCTTTCTGATAAGCTAGCTGGCACGAGGGATAAAGTGGACAGAAGAGAAGCTCACTAACCTGATTTAATCAGGGCTTTTGATACTGTCTCAAATGACATTTTTTGCTGAAAGTGAGACAGCATAAAATGAGCAATTCAAATGACTGAGGGGAAAAAAGTACTTACTGAGTAGCTGTAAACACTAGCAGGACAAAATGTACAGGGGTACAAACTCTCAAACAGAATTAGCTGAAGTTATACTTTTAACTTACTTTTGCTATAAGCATTGCCTCAACAGGATGTTTTTCTCCAAGGGTGTTCAAACGTGGTAGCATTTTCTTTTGCAACCAGAAGAAACTCAAGTCTGTTTTCTGAGAGCAAGTACTTAAAGCTTCTAACCAAAGTAAATGGTATTTCAAGTCAGTGCTTAAGAAAAGCAAGACCTGGAATAAAAAACCCTATGAAGGGGCAACATCGAAAATGAACATACAAAAAGAGTATCAAATGCATAAATTATGCTATACAGTTCTTACATTATGAACACGAAATGGAATTCATAACAGCTGAGAAAAACGTTCAAGTTTGAACAAATTCCACATTAATTTGGAACAGAAATATTGCCATTTCAGTAGAAACCACAAGACTATGTTCTTTAATAATTCCAAAGTGCTCTTAAAAGCATGCTCTAAACAATACTCTAACCTGCTTCAAACACCAGAACAATAGACATACATAGAAAAAAAATCACCTAAATGAATGCCATCCACCTCCTCAGCAGTTTCTGAAGATGAAGAATGCAAGTCTGGACTTCAGACACCTTTTAAAAAGTCCAGACATGGAGAAAGATACAAAATGCACGTGGCATTTGAAACAGTTTAACCCTGCTATGAGTTGCTGAATTGAAAACACAAAGTAAAACAAAGGCTACAACAAGAAGTTCTGTGCACAGTTAAGCTAGTGTTTGCAGCAATAAATAAAGCTTAATAAAGCTTAAAACTTTGTGAATTCACTTTTGAGTGCTTGACAATTGATGTTGTTATTCACCTGTGCAGTTTACGCAGAGGTATAACTGAAGACTGCCAGAAGAAACTATTCATGACTTGTCTTTCTCAAACATTCCTTGTGGTATTTTTCCAACGTTAAGCATCAACAGGGTCAGGAAAAATTCCTCAGTGCAAAGCATGAGGCCCAGCTGCAGAGTACCCTCTTCTGGATAGAGAACGTACTGCAGAGTTTTCAGGTTTCCAATATGTTTTCACAATAGCTACAGAATAGCTATGTGTACGTACTGGTGCTTTTTGCACCTACCATACTAAAAACGCATGTAACAGTTTTACAGTCACAACATGACAACATCAAGCAGCTACAGCTATATACAAATTAGAATAGTTCATTTATGGTAGCATTAGAATCTGGGAGTCCATTGCTGGCATTTACTGCCTGCAGTTGGACTTCAAAACAGTGCCATAAAACTAACTCAAAACAGGCTTTCACCCAGTTTGCAACATCCTGGAAAGGAGGATACATAGAAATCCAAGGGCAGCACGTTGGAAACAGCAAGACTTCCCAACAGATTCTAGTGCTAACATGGTATGTCTAAAAATAACTTTTTTTTGGGCATGCATGACAGCTACAGATAGTTACAATAGATGGATGATCCCATGTGTGATTGGGAACGGAACACTTCAACCTTACAGAATATTCTCCATCCCACAAATACAATTTACAAAAGGCTTCCCCATGCTTATGATGGCTACATTTGCTACCTGTCCTCTGCTGCAGTCACTGACAGCTTGTGAAAGAGAAGCTTCTTCACTTCCACATGCAAGGGGATGATCTGTCCCATACAACAGGACCATTTACCAGGGTTTCCTCAAACAAGTGCCCGATTAGATGCTACTTTCACTTCTCCTTTGTTTCTCCAAAAGGAATGATGTATTTCCATTTCCCAAAGGGGATTTCACACCTTTTGAGTAACTGGGAGGATCTTACCTGCACAAACATAGTACAAGATCACTGGTCCCCACTCGGGCAAAGCACAAGTGGAGAAGCCAGCTCACTCACTGCACAAAAGGGAGACTTTCAAAGTTTTGGTATCAATTAGTTTTCTTCTACATAATCAGGAGTCCAAAGAATGAAGGTTTTGAGCAGTTAAAGGTTCTTAGGCTATAAAACAATTCGAACAATCATCTGATCAACTTCAGGTAACTCTTTAAAGTGTATTACGAATAGCTGAGATTAAGTAGCCAGTGGTGTCGCTTCTCTTGAGAACATCCTGCCTTTCATAGCACATACCCTGCTTTTCCAGAGTCATGGCATTTGCTTGTAAACAAGTTAGATCAGAACCATAGCACAGAACTTCACTATTTTAAGGATGCTGATGGTTATATATATATAAAAATAATAGCTTAGCTAGTGAGCTCTTTGAAGCTAATACAAATTGAACCTCGTAACTAAAAAAAGAGCAGTGGTTTTATCTAACATAGTATACTTTTGGGTATTTTAAACACTTTTTACACAGCTTTTACTATTAATTTGTTCTCCATATTTACACACAGTAAAATAATTAAGTTGAGGTGTATAAAGCTAATGAATGTGGAATTTACACATGGCTTCTGCTTTACAGTTCATTCTAATCACATTTTCAGACAGCTACGAATTCACTGACAATCAGTAGTATTTAAGATCTAGTACAGACACTTTCTACAACGAACACCATCAAGTTAAAAATGCTCTCCAAAGAGGATTACAATTGAAGGTTTTAAAAATACTGACTTTGCCAAGGCTTCAATAAATTATTTTAAAATATAAATAGTTCATTCACCATCAATGCAAATGTCATTTTACAATTGTTGAAAAACAGTTTCAGTTACAAAACCTAGAAACACAGCCTACTTTACCCAATGGTATCACTTTCATTTAGTAGAAGAAAAAAAGGGGGGGGGGGGACCCACAACCACCAAAATAATGGAGGAGTTCTGACAAAAGCATCAACATTCAAAGTTTAGACCAAAGCTCTCATCTTCTCTTACGATCTTGGCTTATAAAAGTATACATTCAGCATAAATTCTTCTCCTACTTGGAAGTTCACCTTCAGTAACTCAACTGGATTTAATTACTTAGTGACAAAGTTTAAACCTCAGCTCACAGCTCTCACCTGCTGCAGGCTTAAAATACTTAAAACAGAAAAGAAGAAAGGAAGCAGGTTTTTACTTCTGTTAACCATGGAGATGTTTTCACCTGAGAAGCTTTTAACCTGAGAAGCTTCGGATATGCCAAACTGACAGTTTCTATGTATTGTTGTATGTGTTCTTAACCTTTACTATCAGTATAGATCACCAGCCTTTCTCTCTACATATGTTCATATGGGAAATGAAATTTCAGGTCCAACATGGTAATTCTGACCCTTGTAGGAGCCAGGGAGAAGACAAATGCTTCCATGCTTTCTTTCCCCCAGTTGAATTATACACATGAACACCAGAACCTGCTAAATTCTGCGAACTCAGCTCCCAGCTGCCACACTTAAAACTGAAACAGTTAACAGACTGGCCTACTATTGATCACTTTCAGGTAGTTATGAAGCAAGATCTTTAAGAAACTAAACATGACCAACATGCACAGTTGCCAATTATCATTTTTCCTCTAAAACCCTCCTCTAAACAGGTAAAAAGACAGCTCCTTTGTCCAAGTTTTCCTCCAAAACGCCTCCTCAAGAACTACGATGTTGCTATTTACAAAAACTAGAATTAGCCTCTCGCTGAACTGAAGCAGAGTCAGCCACAGGATCATTCAGAGCAAGTCATGGTACAATTATTTTGAAGTTGTACCTTCTTGGGACCTCAGGAGTATTCTATCTATGGCTCATAAGGCCACTGAAAAAGGTCATTTGCAAACACAACACTTCCAGAAATCTTTGGTCCAAAAGCATCTTTCTTGCTAACCACCTTCCCAAGAACTCCCAGATCCTCTGCTCTCCCAGTCAAGCCTATTAGATACCCACTGCACAAGCAGGTGCACAGAAAGGTGTTTGTGCTGCTCCCAAGAAGAGATAGCAGCCAAGTGCAGGCTGTTGTCATAAAACCAGCTCACACCCTACTTGGTCTGATTTTCTGCTCTGGGGAAAAGGGCAGGTGGAAGCAGGCCAAACTCCAACTGTTCCCCTTTCCAAGGGCATCAAACATTTTGCATACTAGACTTGTGTATGAGCAGAAGATCTAATTCCACAGCAAGGGAGGGCTGAAGTATCTGTCTCTTTTGTGCCATTAAGAGTAACTAACTCCTCCAGCTGGAAAGGCTGCGCATCACCACCAATCTAAAAGGCAAAACAGTTGTGGTCATTCAGCTGTGAATGTTTTCACGAATGCAAAAGCATGGCTTTTTCCTCAGCACTAGTTCATTCACAAGTATGAACCTCAGGACACAAACTTTAATCTAAATTAGGTGTTCTCAGTGTTTTTAAATGAGCTGAAGTTCATTGCTGTATTCTGTTAAGTTCCACAAAATCTATGTATCTTCATCTGTCAGTTCTCTCACGTGGTCTTCCTCAGAACTGCTGGAAGTGTCATCATCTGTTTGTTCACCCGAGTGGTACAGCATCAGTGCATGTGTCTTATGAGTTATGGTAACAGTGCAGGGCCCCTGAGCCCATGGCTCTCCATCCACCTGCATCGGCATCTTTGAGCTCTTCAAGATCAGCTAGTATTAAATAGAAGAACACACAATCACAGCAGCTCAGAGGAGCTCTGGAGATCCCTTTTACAACTACAACAGGCTGATAAGTATTGAAAAATAATAAATTAGGGAAAACAGGTTCATCACCACCACTTACCCTCACTGTATGTGCCTGCCCCAGGCGAACAGGATTTGCTAGTTTGACCTGAATCTGGGCACAGTGGAAAGAACCATGAACACCAACAACTTCCAGAAGTCCATCATCATATCTATGAATTAAGAAAGGAGACTCTCTTTAGTGATGCTCATAAGCCCTAGAATACCTGTCCAAATGTTACACAGTCCTTTTATGGCTATTCCTATAGAGAAGACATGTTATTCTACAGACATGGTTAAACTATATATTTGTGCTGGCCAGCACTGAACAAATCCCACTGAACAGCAAAGGAAGTCATACAGAAACACAAGTATGGAGTGATACTCCAGCTGGTACACACCATCTAGCTTCTGGCAACTATGGATGTACGACTTGCCAAGCCCCACTGTGCATATTTAAGGCCCACAGTGACTTTGTCTTCCATAAACCTGTACAATTTTTTGTCTTTTCATCCAGTTCTTAATCTATGGGAAAATCTTTTAATGCCTGATTTTTTAGATTTAGGACCTTGCCCAACTGCCACAAAGAATCCTTCTGACTTTCAGATAAGTCTGCCTACATAAGCACTGTACTGGAGAGAACTGCTTGCACTAGAAGAACTATTAAAGGAAAAAAGAAGAAGGTGGTGCACTGTGTACCTCGCCAAGGGGTAAGGTTCATCACCCACTCCTTCCCAGAGCCTGCAGCCGCCTCCCCAGTATCCAATATTCAGGACAATGATGCCTTCCAAATTGGGCAACTCGATTCTCTCACCATCCAACTCTAGCTTTAAAAGACAAACAGAAGTTTATTATTGTGGATCAAATTCAGTACTTCAGTATAAGCTGGTTATTCTCTTTGTGCATCTAATAGGTTTCCACTCGAAGAAAAACTGGCCCTGTACAAACAGAATGTCTCCTTCTCATACTTTAGAAGAAACGACTTCTACTGCACAAGATATCCTAAGCTGTAATAGATTTCTCTTAATAGAGAACAGAAAAAGGAACTCTCACGTATGTAAGTCTCTGGTGTAAGGCAAATTTTATCTGAGTATCAGTACTTGAACTCACAGAACTGAGTCAAGGTCAGAGAATAAATTAGGGATTTTTAGTAAGCTCAAAAACATGAATTCCATGAAATAAGCCAATGTTCTGTCTATCTGCAAAAATACTCCAAGTCTAAGCCATTCTATACAAGTATCATACTGATGTAAGCTGCAAAGCTTTTCCCCTTTTCTTTCACAAGGGATGTTTTTACACTCCACCAATTGTCCAGAAAATATGCAAGTTAAAAAACTTACCTCAACTTTTTTGTTAAGATCTTTACATTCTTGTACTAAGCAGTCTTTGGTTCCATAAAAAAAATAAACTGCCTGTAAAAAAGAGCCCAAACAAAACAGGGAGCACGGAAAACACTGTTAGAAAAAGGCAAATCATATGAAGAGTATGAAATACTAACGTGTAGTTATTTTTCTGCAAACCTTATCTAATATTAATATGTAACGTATTTGCACATCCTTCAACTAAGCTCTCTTCATGAGACAGACTACAACTTGCACAACAAACTTGCTTTCCACATTAAAAGGAAATAGGCAACATCTTTAATCCATTAAGTTTCTAAGCAAATGAGACATTCTAAACAAAAATTGAACAGCATATTCTGTAAGCAAGCAAGCAGAGGCAAGAGAGAACACTAGTGAGTGGGCTGGAAGCATGTTTTACCCTTGGAATCCCCTCCTCAAGAAAAATGAGTTCAAACTCTTAAAATGGCATGAAAGGAAGTAGGGGAGTAAAGCAATATGGAGCAAAAAATAGCCTTAAGTTAACAACTACAAGGAGGAAAATGTCACTTTACCAAACATACCTTATTAATAATTCTGCTGGAAAACAGAGAGGGAGTCTTCTCACGATGAGCATGAAAATTTAAAGCCATGAGAGCATCAGGTCCTATAGAGAAGTAGTTGTTCATTGTGAATACCTGTAAGATACAACATCTAGTTATGGTCTTATTAAATATCATTATCAGGATTTAAAAGCCACAGCATTTAATAGAAAGTGAGAAAAATTAGTATAAACATCCAGGTATTCCACAGAATCCATATTTATACTTGCAAGTCATACCTTTGGTTTCCTTAAGTTGTAGTATCCTTTGTTAGTTACTTGAATCTTCCATCTGAAAAACAACAGCCATTACTTAGACCCATGACAGACTGCTCTCACTTAGCATCAAAGCTGTAGTTATGAATCTCATATCTATACTGGGATCAAGTCAAAAGATTCAAATTTAGTCAAACTATGAAAGAGTTAAGCCTTGTAGAGTAACTAAAGACAGACTAATTTTGGACCTCAGTTATTTTGCAGTTCCCTCCAGCAATACTTGTGTTTCTTTACATACACTGCTGCAACTGGATATCAACGGAGCTATAGTAGTATTTGGTTCTATAGAACTTATCTTCCCACTGTTACTTACCTGTCTAGTTTGATTCCATCTGCCTCCATGACATTTTGTAAGATTTGTTCTACAGGGACTTCTCCAGCATAACCTGCACCCCAGCCCAGTGTATTAGACAGGTCATTACCTGTTCCCAGAGGTAAAATTGCAACTCGTGGAATATAACGTTCTTGCCCCTAGGATACAAAACCACTGCACATTAGCTCCTCCTTCGGCACTCATTTTATCCCTTTTATCCCCAAATGTTCAGGTTAGATAAATATCATTAATCTTCACAGCAGGTTGTTACATAGTGCAGAGCAACAGAGCTGGCAACAGTTAGTAATAGCAGATGGCACATTTAGGTACTTATTGTAGAGATAATGCAGAAGAAGGAAATGTTAAAACATTGTGAAAAGAGAATACAAACACAACATGGAAACAATGCATTATTAATACTGATCAGAGTATTCCTTCACAAAGATGATGCCTTAGATCTAGAAGAGAAGCTCTGAACTTGTCATCTGATTTCCTGATTATATGCTACTGACTTGCTGCAGCCATGGTAAGTTACTAACACTATTACTGCATATAAGCAGTAACAGTTCTCTCCAGAAAGCTGGAGAGGGACTTTTTACAAGGGTGCGTAGTGACAGGACAAG
This sequence comes from Nestor notabilis, assembly GCF_000696875.1. Lineage (NCBI taxonomy): Eukaryota > Metazoa > Chordata > Aves > Psittaciformes > Psittacidae > Nestor > Nestor notabilis. The sequence continues at coordinate 5,515 of NW_009924089.1, read as the reverse complement.
AGGAATGGCTTTAATCTGCCAGAGGGGAGACTGAGATGAGCTCTTGGGCAGAAGCTCTTCCCTGTGAGGGTGCTGAGGCGCTGGCACAGGGTGCCCAGAGGAGCTGTGGCTGCCCCATCCCTGGCAGTGTTCAAGGCCAGGTTGGACACAGGGGCTTGGAGCAATCTCCTCTAGTGGAAGGTGACCCTGCCCATGGCAGGGGCTTGGACCTGGTTGAGCTTTAAGGTCCCTTCCAACCCAAACCAGGCTGGGATTCTATAACTCTGGGAAGTGACATGAACATTAAGAGAGACATAACATAAGGCTGTGAACCATAACAAGAAACCCAAACGTTCTTACAAGACTGAAGTGAGGTTACATCTGAAACAGCAGATGCACATAACATGAGTATTCAGCCAAGGACAGGGATTCACATACTCAAAGAAGGAAAATCAGTATCTAAGTTTCAGAGATGCCACATACACAGACAGATCCAACTGTCATCAGCAGATGGAGCAGATGATGATCACCTCTGCAGATCACAGGGGAAGTGACAGCAGCAGACATTCAGAATGGCCACCTCAGCAAAGGTTTTTGTTCTCTTTACCACAGAAGGGTAAAGAGTTATTTCAGATTTATTATGGCCTTTGAAACTCAGCTGTGAAAAGTACTTGCAATAAGTGGCATTATGGTTACTGTTTTTTCAAGGACAGTTATCAGCTAGGTAACCTGTGTTTGAGAGTCGAGATAAACCAAAGGGAGTAAATGACCTATTGCTGATAATAAAAATGTTTTGCTGATAATCTCATCAGTATTTACGTAACTCCAATGACTCCATTTGAGTATTTGGCAACAAAAAAGAACACAAATTTCATCAACTATATTGGCTCTTAGGGACAATATATCAGGTGTCCAAGACCAAGTAACCATATACTCACATTCATTAACCTTTATAGTTATGCTTTGTTGCATTTCTACTTTATCAGTACATAGAAACCCTGAAAGAAGCTCAGTTTGACTATGCATGAAGTAGCAATAATGACCTTCAACTAAAACATTTCATGTATTAACAAAAAAGCCAAACAGCAAAAAAAAACCAAAACCAAAACGAAATCCAAAGCAACAACAAAATCCACATTTATATAAAGAAGAGAAACTTTCTTCCTTTTATTACTGAAGAGAACGTTTATAGGTAAAGCACTAAAGCCCTGGTAATAGTTCTTCATTTATTATTTTCTCAACAGTTCTAAGTAGTGCCCCGTAAACTGGAATATCTTCCATTTCAAATCAACAGTAAACATACAGCTTAATTTTCCTTCTCTACTTGCTGTTAGTAGAGTCTACAGTAGTAGACTAACAGCTCTGATAAGTTCTTTAGAACACATGGTAAGGAGCAGGAGCAAACCACTGCACTCACTCATGCACTGGTAATATAACCAGTATATCCAGCAACATTATGAGGTTATTATAGAAGATTGAGTGCACTGGGAGAAATAACTAGTCAGAGCATTAGCCATTATTAGCAATGCCATTTACAGCAAAATAAATCTCTTCAGACAAAGAGGAAAGAACAACACATGAAATATTCTGCACCTTGTTCTTTTCTTCTTTTACAGAAAAGAACAACTTTAAATATCATTTAAAATCTAAAGCTTTCATACTCTTCCTGAACTACCAGGGAAATGGTACGAGTAAGTAATCCTGTAAATATTTCTCTCTAGGCTTATTCAGTAAAATGAAAACCATAAATACAGGTTAAGAGATTAGGTGCAGCACTTCAGCAACTCCAAAACTCATTTCACCATAAAACATCTCTTAATTTAAAACACAATACCTTTATCTTCATTTCATCAATGGCATCCAGGACCCAGCCTACTGTGCCATCCCCACCACAGACAAGAACCCTGACAGCATTGCAAGGCAGCAAGGTACAAAGTTGGAGTGCTTTAGCAGGTGTGATTTTGCTTAGATCAAAAACCTAGAAGAGAGAAAAATAAGGAGATCCCTGAGCTCACAGAACAGGACTCAGGATTTGCCTTGCAGATAAACAACTTCAAGAAGATCATTCTAATGCAAAACAAAGATTCTACATTTACAATATTACATTAGGAAATGACCTGTCTTGACTTCTATGAGCAGGATTTGTTTTCCCAAATTCGCAAGAGAGCTCCAGCTGCTTCACTGGGAATAAATGCTATTGATAAACTGAGCTGACAGAGTCCTAAGGAAAGCCTGGATCTATGATAAATTCTGTAAAGATGAAAGACTTTAGATAAAAGTTATTTTTAAATACCCAGCACACAAAGAGGTTTATTCTTTCAAGCCTGATTGGAATGCATTTAAAACACACACATAGTGATTTCTATTAGCCTGTATTCCAAGGCTGGGTTTTGAACTTCAAAGGAAGAGTATTAATGTGCAGCCAGGAAATCCAAGGAACAACTGCCTGCCTTACATCAACATCCTGGTCCATCCCCGTGGGTTTTAAAGGGAAAGCAACGACACAAGGCAGTAGCTGTAAACACTGACATTTGCACAAGTGAGGATTTAAACAAATATAGGTTTCAAATTAAGATCTAAATGTTTCATTTTCTAACAGTTGCACGCAGTTTCAAGAGCCAGACACTCATCATTAACAGAATTGCTTCATGTATTACTAGAAATAAAAAACTGGACCAGTATTAGAACCACAACAAACCTGGGGGTGGGAATAGCCTCTGCAGTTTTCGTTTTTCTCTATAAAGCTATCCTTTCTAAAAGTACAAACTGCCTGGATTTGTTTCCTTTACTGCACTTCCACAAGATCCTACTACCATTGTGTGAAAAAAGCTATGTTCTACTTTAAACTTTTATTATAGTAGCTTTTCACTGTAAATACCTGAACAGGTTTCAGCAGAATTTTAAATTCTCCTAGTAAAGTTTCACCCATGTTGTTTCCACTGCGAGTATTGGCCAGTACAATTACTGGCATCCAGTGCTTTCTGCAGTAAGGTGCTACCTGCAAAAGGGCAGAAGTCAGTCAGGCACAAAACCACTGCACATTTGGGAATGTTTACAGCCTTGTTCCAAAACCTGACCCTGCGAGTGCTGAAATGAGGACGTCAAAACAGAAACATAAAGATTGAAGATTTCTGTTCTGCAGTGCCTGGGATAACAATACTACAATGTTAGGAACCCAGCAGCAGAAAAATCACAAAACATTCAAGTAAGGTAACCAAATCTCAGTCTTGGTTTGGAGTAACAAAATCCAAATGTCTGCTCATGTTCCAACTGCCATGTGAATAAAATGACAGACGCTTCGGAATTAACACTACAAGCACTTCATATGGATTGAAACATTCACCTGACAACGTTCTGAGTTCAAGTTGTAATGTGTGTGGAGTTTTTCTGCTTGTTTATCTGGGATTCTTAAGAATATATTAAAACCCAAGCAGCAGCAGACCATTACCTTCTCATAATCAGTTCTTTTCTCTTTACGCATCTGGTTGATTGTAGACAAATAATATGGTGGAATAATTAAGTCTCTGAATTCTCCAAATGTACACTTCTGTGTCTTTAAATAATCCATCATGCATTCATCATGGACAGTGTACTGACACCACACACATCTGGAATAAAGCCATGGAAAAGAAATCCTCAAACAACAGGCACATCCATATTGCTCATTTATTTTAGACAGATTAACTCTGAAAAGTGTTTATGCTTCCATGCACCATTGTAAGTACTATTTTAAGCACACTGGCCACAGAAACTGACATAATTAGGCCATGTGCTTGCAAGTTTAGAAGAGTATTTGAATTGAGGAAAAAAACCCCAAAACCAACAGTTTAAAATCAATTCCCTTCTTTTTAATTCCAAACCCGGGTGCTATAAACATCCTTCTGCATTGCCTGCAATACTAACAGTTACACCGAGAGAGAATCTGAGCTCCTATCCATCCTTCAAGAGCACAGATGAAACACTAGAGTTCCAATTAATAAAGTGTTACAAGTAACATCCATTAATGAATGTCTTAGGATGCAGAATAACCCTTTAAGACTGAAATCTAAAAGGTTACACAGTTTGGTACAAGGCTGCTGGGATTTTGTTATGGAAAACTGCTCAGCTTTTTATGTATTCTAAAAGCTGTCCCGGAAAACGGGCTAGAACAAGAGGAAATGCTGCAATATCCACTGCCAGCCCCTGCAGAATGTTAATCCTCATTTGCTACATCCAAAGCCTTGCCTTAAGCAGCTGTGAAAGCTATTTTTGGAGTCCTTCTGACTAATCCAGCACACCAGAGTAGAACGATACTTGCCCTGTACTGTGACTTTCTTCTTTCGCTCTTCTTTCCTTTGCCTTCTTTTCCTTTTTCCTTCTTTTCCTTTGCCTTCAAACCCCTCTCCTTCCCTCCTCTGCTACGCACACTCTCTCAAGGTTTTGTTTCCAATAGTATGCTCGTTTTCTGCTTACTTACCAAGCCATCTGACAGCATTATACAGAAGCAAAGCAAAAGCTGGCAGAATATATGCTGGAAAGATGACATCTTTTGAGAAGGCTGAAGTAACACTTACACTGTACCCAGGACCTAGATCACTAGCACTGTATTTTGGCATAACATGCCTCTGTGTCATGCTGACAACTTTGCCAGCAGCCTTACTGATCCCTGAGCAAGCCCATTAACAGCTCCTTGAATTTTTTAACACTCTCACCACAAACTTTAACAACAGATTGTATTACAGAAGCTCTTAAAACTTCCCATTAGCTTTCTTTTGGAGTATCCTTAGAAATGAACGTAAGTAGCTTTAGGATGGTTATTTGTTCTAGTTACAGGGAGCAGATGCCAGTTTTGCAGAGCTGCACACGCATTCCTGTGCTCTGAACTGGGAGCTGTGCCACCCAAATTGCTCAGGCTACCCACTGTACAGATGACAAGGGCGTTAGAACCTTCTTCAGGTCATGCCCTAAAATACAAACTCTCCTGGACACAGAGAGCCTTTAATATGTAATTATAGAGCAGACAGCACATCAGTCTGGAGTAATTAAGAGAGCAAGCAGACAGGAGATACAATGCCATACTCCTATCTTTGATTCCAATTACCCACAAGCATCCATTTTAATTTTAGGTTCTTTGAAGTTGTTTTCTTTAATAGGGTTTCACATTTGACTACTGCAGAACCTCCTTCGGGGTAACATGCTCTAATAACCCTGCGGATATGGCATCGTACTTACTCATACGAAGTCAAATTCCCCTGCAGTACCTGTAGTCGCAGAGCTTGGGCTGCGTGCCACACTGCTGTTTGCATATCATACAGCAGCTGCAGAGCGGGACATTGCCTCTGATCCAGTGGTGTGGCATGGAGCTGTGGGCTCCACTCTTGCTCATCATAATCTCCTTGCAATGAAAACGCTGGTCAGCCTTCTTGAGGCAGCCTTCGCTGACACGCAGGCCGCAGCAGTTGCAAAAGGCGCCCTGGAGGATGTGCTGAGCACACACGCAGCAGTAGGAGGGCTGGCCGAAGAGGTCTGTGTAGTGCCAGTCATGCTTGCTCTTCCG
>NW_009924088.1:17205-57071 GCF_000696875.1 Nestor notabilis | reverse complement strand
AGGACAAATTCAGAAGCTGAATTCTGTCCCACCTTCTGTATTGTGCAGAGCTCCTGGTCACATTCAAGGTGAACCTAACAGGAACCAAAGGGAAGCTGGTACTATTCCATAGGGTCCTTCTTACCTGCACAGCCCGAAGTTAGTCTGGCTTCAGATTCCAAATAGAGGAGTTTGTTGAATTTGATTAAAAGATAGCGTTAGCTTTATTAATGGTGTTTGGAAAGAAGTACTTGTTTGTGTCCCAGTGGTCTTCACACTGAATGCAGAAAACCAGAATGATTTCTTTATGAAGTAAAGTTTCGAAGATTTACTTGAAAGACACCTCTAAACAGGCTGGAAAAAATCTCTAAACAAGCTGAATCTCTACTTCTTCTTCACCTGAGCAAATAAGACCTGAATTAAGGCCCAGACTCATTCCTTTCCTGGGGTTCAGATGAATTTGAAATGTAGCAATCAATAATCTGATTTACATCTCACCCGACACCTTTTGTGTCTACTATTTCCCGTTAGGACCTTATTTATTCCAACCTTTTCTCTGCCGAAAGCTGTTCCCACCACGACTTTCTTAGCCGGGGAGGGCTGCCACAAGGGAGTGGGATCCCTGCTGCTCAACAGGGTTTGTGCTCTTCCTGGTGGGGTGGGCCAGTAGAGTAGCCCTACCACCTGGTGTAGTTCTGCTCAGCAGATTTTGTGTCTGTTTACACTCTGCTCAGCTATAATTGACAGTTCTGTCATCATTTCTTCACTGTCTTTGGGTGTATTGTTACAGTTGAATACATGCTATAGATTGGGAAGAATCCTTGCTCATCACAGCTGTCGTTTTCCTCTTCTTCAGTTCTTCTTGTTCTTTTTTCCTACGCTTTTAGTCGTGTAAGTCATGCTGCTTATATTGCATATGCATTGACAGATTTTTTGACTGACATGCAAATTAATTCAGAGGAAGAGAAAAAGAACATTTTTGTTCCTGACACTTCTTTATTTTTATCTTTGCATGCCATCTTTGACAAGCTTTAAAATCTTACTCGTATTTAAAAAGTAACTTTAAATAAAGAGCAATTTGGTATATCAGAAGTGTGTTACTACTGCATCTTGCTTTCCAATTTGTTCAAGTCTACCCTAAGAAAAGCTTCTCAATGATATGATTTTGACACTAAACAAGATCCCTGGAGTTCCAGTAAATACAGACTCTTTTTTAATCTGCTTGAGGGAGACTTTTTAATGATTCGGGGCAAGGAATTCTCCTCTGGTGCCCGTTATCATGCTCCTTCAGGACTGCACAAGTTGAGCCCTGAGAAATAGCTACTATTTATAAAATTAAAGAGGATGGTCCCAGTAAGGCCTATAATTAAGAGGTGAAAACTCATTCTGTTTAATAAAAAATAACAGCAAGCAGGCCTATTGTTTCTGTATCAGTAATGGAGCAGATACTGCAATGTAAGATTTTTGCATTTTAAGATGCAGTTATTGGCTCTAAAATGACCATTTCTGATTTTCCAAGGCCAGGTTGAACAGGGCTTTGAGCAACCCGGTCTAGTGGAAGGTGTCCCTGCCCATGGCAGGGAGTTGGAACCGGATGAGCTTTAAAGGTCCTTTCCAACCCAACCCATTCCAGGATTCTACTTTTCATTTTTTCCAGTTCAACTGGTGTCCTGGTAATTTTACTTTCTTCAAGAAAACAAGGGGTTTATTTGATTTTTCCTTCTTTATACTTACTTACGTTAGGATTGGAATTACCTGTGGCCTGCCACCTCCTCCGAACATCAGCCTTGGAATAGTTCTGTGAATTCTGAGGAAACAGAAAAGCAATTTTATAGACAGGAAATTGCCTTTAGATTTATACTAGAGGAATTATAATCTTATGTGTGTTTGGTTTTTTTTGCCAAAAGATTACAATTCTCAAGTAGAGTAGTGACCTCAATTTTTCCTCTTGTGGCAGAAAATTGTTGGTTGTCGTTTTTCTCATTTCCTGTTGGGGCATGGTCACCTCTGAGACCAGTGCTGCTCACTGACATTACCTGATTTTGTCCACCCCAAGGATTCAAAGACATTGCAGGAATTTTAGTGGTATGTGTAAGCAGTTTTCAGGGAGGAAAACAGTGTCTATTGAATGGAGATTAAGGTATGTAAAGAAAAAAAAGAAGGAACAGTGACAGTAAAAGGAAACGTAAGAGTGGAAACATGGGTACTGAAGAAATGGAAATGTCATTCAAAAAGGAGCTGTGGGAAAGGAAAAGAAGTGGAAAATTAATTCTAATTTGTTATTTTCATTGTTCTTGCTTTTTTCCCAGTTTTCCCTTAAAAACGTCTTCTTCTAAGGAAGAATACTGTCTAATAGAGGAATATGTCACAGACATTTCGGCAGGAAGCTCTTTTTGCAGTAAAATTTTCAGAATAACACGTGGTTTGTTGCAAAATACCTTTAACTGTTCTGTTGTTTTCCTCATACAGGTTTTCCAGTCCTTTTTGTTCTTTTGGCTAGTGCCTTGAATTTAACCGCAAGCTCTGTTAGCGTATGTGATGCTCTCAGCTAGAGAGAAAAACTTGTACAAACAACATGAGGAGCAAGTTTTCATTACAATCTGTATACTTTAAAATTCTTTGCACTTCACAAGCTTAGTTGTGCTTGATTTGTATTCCTGAACAAACAAAGGAAGAGGAACAGCTTTGGAAAATTTAAGCCTTTTAGAGCCAATGACAAAACTTTCTCTCTTTTTTTAATCAGTTATCCATCTTTAGCTCATGGAGCTCAAGATGAGTTTTAAGCGTCCAAGCGTCACAAGATGTAAGACATAACTGGGCAGAATAGTGATTATTGGTGGCAATTAGTCACTGATCAGTTATATTCTTAGTGGCCTGTGTAGAATGATGCTTTCTTGCTACCCACAAGCAGGTCTTTGCCTACTGGATGATATGTATCTTTTAGTAATCTTACAGTGACAGTTCCTTGTGTCAATAATGAGTGTAAGTAATGAAAAACCAGTAAACTTTATCAGCCTGTAGACTTTTATGTTTGCTTTCTACCATTTACCTTGTTTGCATTTTAGGGAAGCTATAGACTCTTTCCTGTTGTGTTTCCTCTGATGTTGATACTGTAATTTTAAGTAAAGCTCCAGATCCAGCTGCAGTTGTGCACAGCAGGTATTGAATTACTGGGGTTAAAGCTACGTACATAGCAGTTTTGTTAAGAAAAAGGCTTTAAAAAAGAAAAAAAGCTTTTGGTTCAGAAGTAGAAAGCCCAAGTCCAAATATCAACCTCCTGAAACTGATGCTGTGAATCATGTGCAGGATAGAACCATAGAGTGGTTTGGGTTGGAAGGGATAGGTAGCCTGCTTGAGAGTACTTCTTTCACTTGACACAAGAGTTAAACTTATTTTTCAGTAAACTTATAAAACTTACTAAAATGAATTTTTTTACTAACCTTTTTCCACCTCAGAATGATTATTTTTGAATTATTCATTTTAAAGTTACTTGCTATGGACAGATCACAATTCCTGCCATGTACATTTGTCTGACTTCTCTCCTCCCCTCCTGAACGTGCCTGTAATTCGTCACTGCTTTCCTTCTTTCTGAAGTCCACAGGAGTAAATATCTTTCAAACAAATAAATAGTTGTACCTTTCTCTTTCTTGTTGCCTACTCAGTAATTTCTGTTGAGAGTGATCCTCCTATCTCTAGGGCATTGGAAAGCCTGGGGAGGCGAGGAGATGGCTGTTTCCAGGTGATCATGGGTTTTTCTGAGAGACCCATTTAGCACAGGACACTTGACAATCTCCTTTTCTTCACACAAACCCATCTTCTGACCTAGACTTGGAGAAGCTTTGAAAAATTACAATATTGTACTTGAAGCAGAGGCAACAATTTAAACTATGTGCTGTTATGAATGCATGTCTTGTTTCCTTTGCTGAGACAAGCAGTGCAACTTAGCTGCCATTGATTTGAGCTGCACAAAACTGGAACCTGAGTTTCATCTTTAAGCAAATTAGTAAGGAGGTGAAAAAGGTAATTCCACTCTGGAGATCTTTTTGTACCAAAGTTTTTGAGAAAATGCTTATAATTTTCTGCCTCAAACATATCAATTAGAACATTTTGTCTGAATCCTTGGAAAATGAGGAAAAATTGATGGGCTATATTACAGGTAGCATTGGGCTAGGTTCAGTAATGAGATGCTTCTTGAAGAGGTGAAGGGGTAATGGTGAGAAAAGATGCTTGGAAGAGTATTGTTGGTGAAGAAGCAGATTGGGTGTTATAATTTAATTTTCTTATAAGGTGTTTCACCCTTGTTTATCCAGTGCTTAGGGGACACTCCCATTAACAGCTACCTGTGTAAAAGACTACTTTGACCCTTTCAGATAGTGTTTCTGTTATGCTGGGCACTTAGCTCATAAGTCACTTGGATGAACAGTGTTCCAGGACATCTTTTACATTCTGAATGATTTACTTCGAATATCTGTTTAATTTGCAGAATATGGGAGGAATAATTTCTTTTCAAGAAAAGTTATCAAATACTCTATCACTGAATTGTGCACTAAGATTACTGCTAAATCATAATTTTTCAGTGCAGCTGATGGAAGAAATAAATCCATCTAGGCACATCTAAGCAAAGTATTTACGGCTCCCTTAAATAGTCTTTCTAACTCATATTTCCTGTATAAATCAGTCTTGTTTGTGACCTTGGCAATACATCAGCACTGCAAAAATAACTAAATTGCTTTCTGCCAGCTCAAGCTGAGGTTTTTTTAACTTACCATTGCTTTCAATTTCATAGGAAATGTCCTCTCTGATTAAAAACAATTTTAACATTACAAAATGGTTTAGGAAAAGATGTCTAAGTATACAGCTAAAACGATGCTGTCATACTACCAATCTGAATCTTTACTACCATCTACGAGCTTGACCAAAACATACTGTAAATATCTGTTGACATGCAATCTCAGAAAGAAGTCTGGCTTCAAGTTTGTAGTTATAAATTCCTTTTAAATTCTTTTTAAACCCATTGCATTTGAAATGTCCTTCTTTTAAGTTAGGCTATATCCCCAAAGGAATTTTGTAGCACTTCACTGGAGGATTTTGTCCCTGTGTGTAAAGGCCAAAAAAGCTGCTCCTCCTTTTGTTCCTTCTCTTTTGAGCCTGTCCTAAACTGCCTGCTGTTTCTTTGAAAGTTTGTCGTGCTTCAACTGACACAAGCCCTGACCCAAATGCTTATTGCAGCTTGTCTTCTGCCTTGTAGTTTCTCAGGCACAGAAAGCAGGACTGTCATAATCTTTTAGACTTCATTGATGTCAATATATTGATGTTAACAAAATATTATACCGGGAGATTGTGGTCAGCTTTCCTTTCTGTGCAGGCTTTATCCAGTCGTGGTACAAGATGTGTTGATGACAAAAGAAGTTTTTGGTGTTCAAGGATGGAGCATTGATATAAAACAAAATAAAGCAGCTAGCAAGAAAAAAACAGTGCTCAAATACCCTTGGGTTGCTTGGGTAATTTGTGCGAAAGGAGTTCAGATTTAAGAGGAAAATTGATATTATTATATTCTCATTACAGTCTTCCTTTTTTTTCTTTCTTTATTTTTTTGAGGGGGTGTGTGAATGAAATTTCCTAGAAACACTCAAATTCACCTGGCTCTGCCAGCAGCTATATTCAGTTTCATCAAACACTTCTGATGTGCTCATCCATGATGTCTTCTGTATAAACATGGTTTTAGCAAAAGCCTGCCCTCCAGAATGATTAAGTTACCATGCCTTTACGTTCTGTATGCTCTTTTGTTTGTTTCCTTTTCCTGCACAAAGTCATACCCAACGTTCCAATGTCGGTCAAAGCCTTTAGAAGAAAACAATTCACATGTAATCAGTGGAGATGTTCACTACTAAAATCTCGGGAGTAGTTCACTTCAGCAGTTCACTACTAAAATCTCACCCACAGTAAGTAACCAACTCATTACTGCTGGAATGACATGAATAACACCTTAGAAATGAATATTTACACGAGGAAAAACAACTAGGCAAAGAGACAGTAAATAGCAGGAAAAAAGCAGGAAAAAATGTCAAAGGCTCAAAACTGAAGGCATAAAGTTGTTGAAGGCTACAGGAATGTTTCCCAGCTTCAGTACTTGGCTTTATAACCATTATGTTTGTTTATTTTGTTAGGGAAAAGGATCAGGTGGAGATTTTAAATGCAATGAGTGTTGTATTTGTAATAGAACTATATTTCTATTAAAAAAAAAAAATCTGTGCCACAGCATACTCCCTTCTAACCTGAAAGCTTCCCCAAAGAAAAGAGAAAGGCACTGTCAGAGTCCTCCATGCCTTCCTGTGACCATTGAGAGGTCCCAGCCTTCTGCTGGAGGTGGTCACTTCCACAGGGCAGGAAGGCAGCTTGGGATGTTGCTTTTGTGTGATGAAGAGACACTAGTTGTTTGCTGCCCAATGGGTTGTGGAAGTGGATATTGTTGTCAGCTCACTGAAATGCCACAGGGCTTATGTCCAGGCCTAGTCTTGCCTCCCCAGCCATCAAAGCAAACTAGATAGAGGCTATAATCATGGGGATCTATGTCTTATTTCTTTCTGAAGGTATTAAAAACACAGACTGATTCTGCACTTACCTTTTTAATTAAAAGGTCAGTTCAGCGTTATAGCCTTCAAAAATGTACTCCTGATTTACAGGAAAGCATAAAAGTCAGAAGAGAACAGAGTCATGTAATTTAAAGATCGTTATTGTCATTCTCTTTGAAATAATACTTCCACATTGGAGTTGATGTTACATTATTCACTGTGATTTGTACTTTTAAGAATTGGAGATAGACAACAATTTTTTTAGGTCTCAACCTTTAGCTGGAGTGAGTTATGGTAATTGTTGTAAACAGAGAATTAATGCAAGTAAAGATAAGGTGGCAACAAATTAGAAGTAGAGATCTAGGAAAATATTTTATTCCAAACAAGTAGAGAAAATTTACAGAGGAAAAGGGAAAAACATAAGACCGATGAACATTATTACAATAATAAGGTCCTCTGTTTTAAACAATATATTTATATTAAAAAAAAAGTAAGAACTCCCATATTATTGGCTTTGACAGAGCAAGAATGCGGTTGGAGATTAAGAGAAAAGATCTTGCAGGAGTAGTGTGGACAAGAGGATACTGTTAAGAGTTACATGTGGGTCTTTGAATTCATGAACATCTTTCATCTGAAGGAAAGGACTAAAGTAGTCAGATTTTGGTTTTATCCCCCCCTGACACACCAAACAGGATCAAGAAGATTTCCTTTCTTTTTGTTGACAGTAAAGGTATAGCAAGCGCTGTAGGCTGTACATTTGCACTCCCCCCAGCCTGATGAACCAGAATTTGAACGTGGCTCAGAAGAAAACACAGCTAAGTTTGCTGTGAGAATTAAGCTTCTAATAATCTGTACAATGAGCAGAGAGACATTTCCTTTTCTAAAAGTATTTAATTTCCTCAACTAAGAAAGGAATAGCAACTAAAGAAGCAGCTGGATGAGGTACTGCTAGTTACCTTCCAACAGGTAGATAAGATGCAAAAAGAAAACACAAGTTTTCCTGGATAGATCTCAGAGGTTCTAAAGTAATGAATCTCAGGCAAATTAAACCAGATGCCTTTTTATCCAGTCTGTCTTCTTGTATATCTAAGGAAATTACAAATCACTGAGTAGGGAGATAAGAAAAGGTGGTTGTGAGTGAACAACTGATTCCTCCCTGCATTTGTTATTGCTGCTTTCTCCCTCAGTCCTGGAGCAGCATTATTCAAAGCCAATTTAAGTGGCTTGGAGAGACTCATCACAATGTAAAAGTGGGTTTTCTTACATTCTTCTCTTCTCTCTACCTCACTCACTGGGAAGAAAGGAAGCTGACAGGAGGAAATGCGAAGAGGATAGAGGTGCTACTGCCCCATCCTTGTCTTAGCTATTGTTTCAGGTGCTGGTTCTAACAGAAAAAAATCACATTCTTTTTTTACTTTCCCTTTGCAAATGTTACACACTAGAGAGAGAGTAAAAGAGCTTCAATCCGCTTGAGCAGCCTTGGATATGAACCAGCTACTCTTTTTCTGCATATGCATTTATTTCTGGGTTTGTAGCCAGGTATATATTTATCTTGGTTTTGGGGTTTTTTATGTGGGTTTTTTTTGTTTGTTTTGGTTTTTTTTTTTTTAATTTTCTCATAATTATTGGGTGTACATTTCTGACTGATACGTTAAATTAAGAATTTGAAATCTTTGCAGGGGCTAATACTTTTATAGGTGACAGAATAGAACAGTTTGGGTTGGAAAGGACCTTAAGATCACCTAGTTCTAACCTCTCTGCCATGAGCAGGGACACCACACACTAAACCATGTCACCCAAGGCTCTGTCCAACCTGGCCTTGAACACTGCCGGGGATGGAGCATTCACAACTTCCGTGGGCAACCCATTCCAGTGCCTCACCACCCTCACTGTGAAGAACTTCTTCCTTAGATCTTATCTAAATTTACCCTGTTTAAGTTCGAACCCATCACCCATTGTCCTACCACTACAGTCCCCGATGAAGAGTCCCTCTCCAGCATCCTTGTAGCCCCCTTCAGACACTGGAAGCTGCTCTGAGGTCTCCACGCAGCTTTTCTTCTCCAGGCTGAACAGCCCAAGTGTTCTCAGCCTGTCTTCACATGGGAGGTGCTCCAGTCCTCTTATCATCCTCGTGGTTCTCCTCTGGACTTGCTCCAGCAGCTCCATGTCCTTTTTATGTTGAGGACACCAGAACTGGACACAATACTCCAAGTGAGGTCTCACAAGAGCAGAGTAGAGGGGCAGGGTCACCTCCCTTGACCTGCTGGGCACGCTTACCTCCCTTGACCTGCTGGTCACGCTTCGTTTGATACAGCCCAGGATACGGTTGGTTTCTGGGCTCAAGTGCACACTGCAGCCGGCTCATGTTGAGTTTGTCATAAACCAACACCCCAAGTCCTCCATAGGGCTGCTTTGAATCTCTTCTCCACCCAACCTGTGCCTGGGATACTTAAGCTTTTTTCTTTCAGCCAAATACCGTGTAGTTTCGTATCTTTTCAGAGCTATGAAAAAGTTTCATGCAGTCACAGAAAAAAAAAATCCAACCCCCAAATTAATTCTGAATCTTCGTGCTAGTGACCTCCACAATCACATTCATCTGCATTAGATAAAATCATTGACTGCTCAAACAACACCACAAAACAGAGTTAAGTGGACCTATGAAATTATTATTCTTTAAGTTTTTGGTTATTTTTTTACATTCATCAAGCTTGTTCAAACACCTTAAAATTGAGCTCTTAGGAAACCTAATTTGGACAGGTTACCTGTTTTCACACAGTCAAGAGTTAAATGACAAGATTTGAGATCCTCCTTTTTTCTTTGCAAAATAACAAAAGACCTTTAATAGGAAAATACGAAGATGAGGCAAAGAAACTTGTTAAATTAAGACAGAATCCATGAGTCTTAATTGCCCCATCCCCAAAGATGCTGAATAAACTGGAGAAGACAGATGTTACTTTTTGAGGTCCCAAGTAGGTAGTTTCACTACACTGTCCTATGTAGGTAACGTTTTGTCCTGGTTTTTTTTTAGTAGCAGTTCATTTTTCTCCCTCTTAGTAGCTGGTGCAGTGCTGTGGTTTTGACTTTAGCCTGAGAACAGTGCTGGTAACACACCGATGGTTTTAGTTGTTGCTTAGAAATGTTTGCTGCGATGAAGGACTTTTCAGTCTCAAGCTCTGCCGGGGAGGAGGGGCACGGGAAACCGGGAGGGAGCAGAGCCAGGACACCTGACCCAAACTGGCCAAAGGGGTATTCCAGACCACAGCACGTCATGCCCAGTATATAAACTGGGGGGAGTTACCCGGAAGGCCCAGATCGCTGCTCGGGTCGGGCTGGGTATCGGTCGGCGGGGGGGGAGAGGCTGTGTCCTTTTCCCTTGTTATTCCTCTTATCATTATTACTGGTAGCAGCAGTGGTTTGTATTATACCTTAGTTACGGGAGAGCTGTTATCTCAACCCGTGGGAGTTACATTCTTCTGATTCTCCTCCCCATCCCTCCAGGAGCGGGGGGAGGAAGAAGAGGAGGGAGTGAGCAAGTGGCTGTGTGGTTCTGAGTTACTGGCTGGGCTTAAACCACGACACCTTTTCAGGTCTTCACTATGTACATTCACTGCATCAGTTTATGAGCAAAAAGGCAGAAATATGAAGAGACACCTTTCTCTTTCAGACACAGAAGCTGGAGAGGCTAAGTTCCTTTTTATGCCATGTATCTGCAATAGCCAGATACACAGAACACTGGAAAAAATGAAAAGGAGATTCAGCCATACCATTTTAAATCAACATTTTTGAGGGCCCATATTCACTAATGTAATCCAGGAATTTAGGGAATGAAAAATAGAAGGCAGTTTAGGAGTTCCATCTCCTGTTGCAAAAATGGAGTTAATTTTTTTGATCCTTTTAACATTAGTATTCACTGTACCGATACACTTTGCTTTAAAAAGTCTGTCTTCAGATTTGTCTCTTAGGTGAAAGAAATGTTCAATAAAATATTGTTATAAACTTAAAAACCCCAGAATTGTCATAGAAAAGTTACTCAAAACCCCCTCCCCTTTTAGAAGTCAGAAAGACTGCTTTCTGACAATATCAAACTATATGCTCTAAGTTCCAATAGGGGTTTTGTAGCTTATTCCTTTTTTCTTTGAAAAATACTTCTAACTTCAGTTTTTAATGGTGAAAATATTTGTAGAGGTTCATCAGTGCTCATGATATTATCTGTTCATTTTTCATTACAATCAAAGGAGCATATACAGGTGAGGTTTTTTTTCACCAACCTGCACATGCTGGTCACATTCATTGTTTTTCACATGGTGAGACAAATCTCATAAGATAGAAGCAGATGGTGACAGCTTCCCAGTACTATCAAATCAAATTGAGAAAGCAAAAATAAACATTGGTCCCCAGCTTAGAAAGTAGGTGAACATTCTGCCTTTCAAAAAGCTGTGCCAATTTCTTTAGAAAGCATGAACAAAGTCATGTTGATTAAGAAATAACCATGCATCTCCAAAAGAAATTCTTGGGAGACATTAGCTTACTGGAGACGTGAGACTACCTTGTGCTTAATCTTCTGTATCAAGATGGGTTTAGTTTCAAAAGAGTGAATATTCTCCCTCTGGTCTTTGTCTTGAGGAAGTGCTCTGATCAATAATAGTTCAGTGTCACCTGAGGTTCCCTATTTCAGATTCAAGAACTACAGGCAATATTTGCACTGTTTCTTTAACTTCTCTATGGAAAAGTAAAAATCCCTAAAATATGCAGTAAAAATATCATTACTGTATGATGAAAATCCACATAGTAAGTATTATCCAAGTTCACTGACTTACTAGCAACATCAAAACTTGGTTTTGTATTTTTCTCCTTTTATTAATTTCTTTCATGTATTAATTTTTTCATCAGTCAAAAATCTTGTACATGACAAACAGCTGAAGAAGGGAAAACAAATATACTGGGAATATATATGCATTAAATTGCATCAGCCTTATTTATACTTACGATTTTGAGCATGAAGTTTAAGGAACAAACACTTTCATTGATTTAGGGCTTGGAGCATATTTGCGAGTAGGAAAGGCGGAATTGAATTAATTTTGGTACAATGAATCATAGAATAGTTAGAATTGGAAAAGACCGTAAGATCATCTACTTCCAACCTTCCTGCCATGGGCAGGGACACCTCGCACTAAACCATGTTCGCCCAGGGCTCTGTTGAACCTGGCCTTGAACACCGCCAGGGATGGAGTTCTTACCACTTCCTCGGGCAACCCATTCCAGTGCCTCACCACCCTCATTATAAGGAATTTCTTCCTTATATCTAATCTAAACTTCCCCTGTTTCAGTTTAAACCCATCACCCCTTGTCCTACCACTACAGTCCCTAATGAAGAGTCCCTCCCCAGCATCCTTATAAGCCCCTTTCAGATACTGGAAGGCTGCTATGAAATAAAACTATCGCCTGTTAGAATCTAAATTGGGCAAAACACATTCACTTTCCTCTTTCCCCTCTTCCTGTCCACCTCCATGGATCATACAGTTATCTCTTCTGTATTTTGCCAATGCAGGTTAGCTTGAAGAAATGGTTACCAAACTTCCTAACACAGGTCAAGACTCTCTTTGCTCTCCAAATACCACCCCAGCCCCCAAAATTAGCAGTGTTTCCATACGTAGCATTTTCATCTCAGCTCTTAAGGTCCTTTCCAACCCTAACTATTCTATGATTACCGTTGTAAAATTTGGATGCAGCAGAAATTGGATATACTACTACTGGAAATGTAGGGCAGCTGATTGAAAAGTGGTACAGCTTCTATCTTAAAAAACTGCTGTGTTTGACAGAATATGAATAAAATATAGATAATATGCCTGCACGGTTAATACTTTTATGTGACAGTTGCATAGTGTGGAACAGTGGAAAAGGAAAGGTTTTATGAGAAGTAGGTTGAGACAATAACATAGTGTTTGTGTGATAGTGATATCATATATTTTATAGAAAAGGAGAGTAACTCAGTTCAGGCAGGAATGTTTAGTATTGGAATGCTCTCTTTGTTATCTTCCAGAGGGTGACTTATCCTGTAAAAAAATATGTTGCACAACCCGTTATGTGTCTTGATATTCATCACAAAATAAATATTATGACAAATTAATTTGATGAAAAGATACCATGAAAAATATTGCAGCATAAATGAAAAGTATTATGACTAACAGTATTCATAAGTGCAAAATTGGTCTCCTTAGTGCAGTCAAAGGTAGTTTGTACTTTAGATTTTGGTGTACTCTGTACCTAACTGAAATAAGTTGTATCACTTAAACTTTGAGCGGCAAAATGTTAAATGACTAACAGAGTGTGTGCTAGACGTTGCCAACACAGGACTGAGGGAAAGAAAATCCTCTTGCATCAATGAATAATATGATACTTAGACTTTAACACTGCACCTGTGTGGGAGAGAATGCCAGTCTTACAGTGATTCCTCTTGTCATTCAACTAAATTCTTCTGTAATTTTGAGGATGTGAGTTAAGCACAAAAGGTTACTGTTGTCTTCAAATCTGAGCCTATTATCTCATTAGAGTAGTGGGGAATTCGCAGCCTGATTTACTGTTCTGTCCTGCCTGAAAACTTTGAAAGACAGAATCACATCAGTTTAGGCATGTCTTATGGATTTTTTTTTTTCCTTTGTAATCCTAAATGCTATAAACATCTTTTAATAATTAGACACTTCTTTTAATAGTCTCCATTGATGCTGAACATACCTGCTGGCTTAAAAAAAGAGAAAAGCTGCAATATATGTGGCATGGGCTTATGTTAATTTTCCTGTTTATTGCTGTTATAATTTTTCTTATCTTTGTTGCAATGATTTTAAGTCATCAGACAAGATATAGCATGGATTTCTATTTAATTCCTTGTTTATGACAACGACCACTGACATTTGACTACCTTTCTAAGGTCCTTCTTTTTGCCCTTTCTCATAATTCTTTGTCTTTTCCCCAAGTCTTGGCTTTTTACCTGAAGGGACAAGCTGATGAGGTTCGGTAAACATTTGGGATTCTTGCTGCTACCTCTATTTCACATCCATTTCTCCTCACTTCTAAAACCTGAACTCCATTCCATGTCCCGCAGGTATAGAACTGTGTCTTGGTTTTGGCTGGGATAGAGTGCAGTGCTGTGATTTGGCTGCAGTCTGAGAACAGCGCGGATTACACACCGATGGTTTAGTTGTTGCTAAGTAATGCTTACCCCAGTCAAGGACTTCTCAGTCTCATGCTCTGCCAATGAGATGAGGCACAAGAAGCCAGGAGGAAGCAGAGACAGGACACCTGAGCCAAACTAGTCAAAGGGGTATTCCATAGCACGGCATGTCATGCCCAGTGTAGAAATGGGGGGAGTCACCCGGAGGGGACCGATCGCTCTGTCGGGCTGGGTATCGGTTGACGAACGGTGAGCAATTGTATTGTGCATCACTTGTATTGATTGTTTTGGTGGGGTTTTTTTCTTTCCTCTTTTAGTTTTCTTTCTCTTTTCTTGGTATTTCCCTTATTAGTATTATTACTATCATATTGTACTTCAGTTATTAAACTGTTCTTCTCTCAACCTGTGGGTTTTACATTCTTTCGATTCTCTTCCTCGTTCCGCCCGGGGAGTGAATGAGTGGTTGCGTGGGACTTAGTTACTGGCTGGGCTTAAACAACAACTGCAACATCATTAGCCCTGTCAGATGCTTTGCACAATAGCAAGGTGTATTCATGTCCTCAGATGGAGATTCTTTGCTTCAGGGGAGAAACCTGTAAGCCATTTATTAATCTTCCAATCCCAAAATTGAGGATTTTGTATTTTCAAACAATCTGAGAAGTGGTCAGGGACAAAAAAACGAGGGGAAAAGATGCTTGGTATATACTTCAATGGATACTTTTTTGCTTTAAAAGTAAAAGCTGAGAATGTGGGGCATATACAATGAAATTTTAGCGAAGGAGCTTGAACTTTGATTTTAATATGAATTTCCAGTAAGTCTTCACTATACACTGCTCTGACATTTAAATGAATCTCAATTTATTTACCACAAGATGTGGACATATGCTACAAAGCATATGTCCACTAATTTACTAATATTTACGACAAATTCATAGTATCTCCTTTGTTAGAGCAGTAACAGAAATATTACAGAAATATTCTCTCAGGATTCCTTATACAGAAATGTTTTGGTGCATGGTCTCATCCTGCGAATTTTCTAACATGAAAAAGTACTAACATAACATTTCAGTACTATTAAAACCTGCTCAAGTTTACTTGCCAACTTGTGCCCTATTTGCAAGTAAAATATGCCTTCCTTTCTAATCATCTGCTGCTTTAACTGATCATTTCCCATTCATTTAATAATGTATGCCAAGTGCCTTCCAAATATGTTTTATCCTTAGGCTGTCTCATCATCATTGTCTTACATGGTAGCAATGCCAGTCTCAAAAGAAATGAACAACTTAAGGAACTCAAATGTCTAGGTGGCAGTTTACTGTATAAAAAATACAAGCTGTGAGTAGTAAGGCTTACCTAAAAACACTAAGGTGTTTTTTAAAAGGAGCAAAAATGGAAAGCAGCTGGAGAAGCATTTGGGGAATTTTGATCAATCAATGAGTGTTTTAAACAATGTGTATTATTTGTGAATTGAAGAATTTGAAATACGTTACCATAGTGATGATACTAGAGAAGTATCTGTTTCTAAAATACTAATTGGAAAATAGTGGTCTTGATTCTCTAGAAATAAGTGTGTATTACACCAATCAAGAAGGAATGACTAATTTTGATTGGAGTGCTAAAAAGGTACTGTTACCTACGAAAAAGAAGGAGCTATCTGTGTTTGCAAACTTTGTGTGAGTCAACTTTAATTTTGTGAGTATAAACATTGTCACTGTTATTTAATAGAGATTTAGACAATCTAGCAACAGGATCAAGTTAACACGATCTTCTCCAAATAGCTTCTGAGACCAGACTGTGGAAAATGCTCAAGATGTGTTTGAGGAAGAGATATTTTTAATATCCTTGGAACAGTGCAGCTGAGTAGTAGGAAAGGTATAACATGGTAAAAAAACCCCTAATATTTAAAGAAGATAATAGACTACTAGAAATTAGTTCAATCATTCCAGTATTTTAATCCCCTCCCCCAAGCCATGCACTTATAATATCACTTAACTTACTTCTGGACCTAAGCATGTATTTTAAGACTGGTTAATTGTAATAAACACTGATGAAACTTGCAAAGTGTGTAAGAGATTTTGTTTTTTCCTTACACACTTGAATTGTTTCAAATATACGTGATACAGAACAACTACTTCTGTTTTTATACCTGGAAGTTTAAGTCAGAGGTGGGGTTTTTTTGATGTTATTGTTCTTTGTGAATACTGATACCTCATTCTTGATTTTTTTCCATTTTTCTTTTCTGGAAAATGTATGGTGGCATGCAGTTACATTGGAACACTCCTTTGCTGTGGTAATGTGAGCTAATCATCTTGGGAAAGGTGATGAACAAAGTTCAGTGCTATTTCCAGAACGTATGGATCTATGCAAATTTTAAATACTACCTACAGTGTACGTGCTCTTTCAGAGTTTTAATAAAGGCAGACAATAGTTGAATGGAAGGGCTAATGCTAGTACTCAGAAATTGTAGTAGCTCAAGACAGAATAAGCAATTAGGAATCAAATAGTGCTTTACAGTTTCAAATCACCTTACTGATAGCCAAAGCACCAGTGTATGTTTTAGGGTGCTGCCCTACATTCCTAACAGTGTATGTTAGGTAGTCAAGGGTTACAGCCGTGACTACTAGCTTGCCTCACTGAGGTGATAAGAAGACATTGGCCTGAGACGACCATGTTACTGATTAAATGGATTTATTTGTCACATTTTGGAGATGGAAAGATAGTGTTTAAGAGGAACCCAAAGTAACCTATGCCAATAAGCTATGCAATAAGAATTCAACATGTTTACAGTTTTATTTTAGAAGTGTTTGTCTGCGATTCACATTGAGTTACTCATCACTGGATATTAATAACTTGATTATGCAAAATAACAATCTGTTTTCAAGCTTCCAAAGAGACCAAGTATATTACCTGCATCTAAACTCCTTCATGGTATGCGCTGAAAGTCAAAAAAAGTGGAAATTTGCTTTTGGAACCCCACATTACCTCAAGAAACGTCCAACGTTTCCTATGTTACCCCAAAATACAATATATTCCTACTTTTATGATGGAAAATTTATTTCTGTCAAACAGAAGGAGACCTGGTAACAGAGATAAAGTAATATGCTTGTAAGCTTAAAAACAAACACAAAACACCAACACCTTCTCTCCCCCCCAAAAATATTCCCAAATCATGCACTAATTTTATCTCTCTTCCCTTGTCATTTTTCTTTTTTGCACCCGCATCAGTTAAATACTTCCTCAACCAGCAGGCTATGCTTTCTGCTGTACAATGTGTTGTTACTTTGAATTACTTGGCTTCCAAGTGGTTTCACAGTGCCCTTTGGGTGCAGAGGACAAAAAAAATGGATAGGCTACACATAAAGGACTCTTGTCCCCCTTATCTCATAATCTAATTTACAGCGAGCAACCAAAAGAAATACTTTTAGATGTGAACAACTCCCAGACAGCATCAGAAAGGTATGTAGGAATTTCAAATGAAACAGAAGAGTTTATGGAGGGAGAAGCATTGAAGGCTGGTGAGCACTGTGGAAAAAAGGCAGAAGAGAAACTCATTCCTTGCTACAGCTCATATGACACAAGCTGCTTCGGGATCATGGAGAGCATGCTTGGAGCTCTGAGCTGCAAACTGCTCCTTGTTAGGGGAATTCATCTTTTATGAAAGAGATTTAATTGCAGCCATCTTCAAACAAATTGAAAAATAACCAGAAGGTAAGTGAAAGATTCATTTAATAATCTCAATGAGACGGAGCCTAGAGCATCTCAAGGCCTTTAACAAGTGCTAATGATTATACCTAAGAAAATACCTGGTTCTGATTCAGAATTATTAATCTAGGTGCAGGAGGGAGGCTAAGAATTGATGCTAATTTAATGTGGGGAATAAAAAAATCACCCCAAAACCAAACAAAAAACTTTAAAAACCCAGAAACGGAACTTGCTGAATGAAGCAGTTATTGTTAAAATAATTTAAAGACCCAAATATTTGCTAGTTCTTCAAGACGTGAGTACTTTGTCTTCTACATATTTTTCAAGGAAGAAAGTTGACTTTTCTATTGTTCTGTGCACAGCTGGTTTACTAACACATTCCAAGACCTCCCGATAATTTCCCAAAAGCAGATTTTCTTCCTGGTCTTGGAAAATATACGTGTAGAGTCCCAGGTTCCTGCCATCACTGTGGTATAATCAGCATCTAACCTAAAATAGTATGATCATTTCTTCATCCATAGGACCAGACAAGCAAAGCAGTTTGGTTACACAAATGAATGAAACCATGGCTTGCTTGTGGTAGATCTTCTCGCTTCCATTTCTCAGGTCTGGGTCATTGGATCAACTTGATGTGTGGTACTTCGTTGTTGTCGATGGTTATAGTTACATCACTGCCAAGACAGAATGAAATCATACACTTATTTGTCACTGATTTTTGCACTGATGATAATAATAATTTCTTTTATTTTCCACTTTAAAAGAGTCCCAGTGTTCCTGAGTCCTTTGAGCCTGGTGGCTGCAGAGCCAAAGTCAGAGCTGCTACACTTTCTTCACCGTCTGAAGAAAGAAGCCTCAAACAGACCTAAAAGGACCTGATCCGTTCTACACTGCAAGCTTTTTACTCAACTTGCAATAAACGGCTGCTATGAGGTCTTCTTCCAGCATTATACTTCATCCCAGCTTTTCAGACTATTTGAGTAACTATATTTTACATTATTTTCCTCAGACATATTAGTTTGTATTTTTCCTATTTGAGTCTCATTTTGTAATTTTCTGCCTGATTCCTTAATCTCACTTGGTCCCATTTGTATTATGCCTTTGTGCTCTCTGGTGTTCACCTCAAGTTCTAATTTATTCTCACCTGCATATTTCATTAATGTATTTTTACTCCCACCTCCATATTATTAATAAAGACATTAAACTGAATGAATCTCTACAGAATGCTATTAAATATTCCCCACTATGCTCCAGATTTAGTACTATGAGCTGTTATTTTACGGTCAGTCCTCAATCCACGTGACAATGCCCTTCTGCAAGTCATTGGGAAATCATTTTCACTACAATTCTGCAAGGTATCATCTCAAGCACTTTGCAACACTCCAGATATATATATTGCTTTCCCTTTATCCACTAAGTAGGTGAAAGAAAATAAATGGCAAAATCTGTTTTTAGGAAATAGCCGCTGTAGTTTATTACTTCACGACTGGGTTTGGGATTGGAGAAAGAGTGATCTGAATTATTTTTTGTAACCTTTGCACCATGATTTATAGAGCATTGTTTGCAGCTTTCCCCAGGATCATTTAAATTCCCTTGGCATCAGGATCTGTTTCTGCTACTTGTAGTGTTTAGCACTAAACCCATGTTATCAGGATAGACTAGCAGGGCAAAAGGCTCCTTCAGACCGACCCTTCTGCTGAACTATGGCGAAGCTTACAGCAGTTTCTGCTACAAATGCTATAACCAAGTATGCCATGATATATCTCCCACAGACAACAAAGTCACCTTTGCGCTGTCTGGGAAGCTTCCATCATGCTCTCACGTGGGAGAAGTGCCCCCGGACTCAACCTTCTGACTACAGCATCTGGGAAGACGGCATGCCTTGTTTTGTTTGTGCTGTTTTGGTTTTGCTCTTTTCTGAGTCTGCTTTTTAACACATTTTCTTTTCTATGTTAAATTGTTTCCCTCCCTAGCAATTTTCTCCCAGGTACTTGTGTTCTTTTCTAATTACTAGGTGCAATTAGAGTAATTCTGCTTCTTTCTACAGGTTCTGCAGTTTGACAGTGGAATCTGATAGGGATTAAATTCAGCTGTGGTTATCTACCTAGCAAAATACATGTCTGCTTTGGGAAGGTAAGTTGGAGACCTGGTGTATTTGTCTAACTGTTCAAAGCAATACTGAGCACCAAAAGAATGCTGCAATCTTTCAATCATTAAGAAAAAATGTAGTGGCTGGAAGAGAACACTTCTTCACATTGTTTGTTTTAGATTTATTCAAACAACTGTACCCAAAATAATCAAGGGAGTCCAGCCACAAGATCAAATTTGGAATTGTCCCATAGCAAACGAAGAGTAGGAGAAAAAACAATTTGCCTTTAAATGAATATTGGAATAGCTGCATTTAAGACTTACTAAACAGTTCATTCCGAAGAGAGTATTTTGACAACCAAGCTGTGTGCCCTAATATTTCAAACTAAATACTAAACGAATTATTAAACCCATGTGAGCTACTTTTTTCCATTTCAAATGCAATACAAATCAAATATGACATTTAGAACTTTTCTATAATGTCCATCATGAGTGATAAGTAGAACACAGACTTCTAAAAGAGACTTGTTCAGGCTGACCTATCAATAGTGGAAGTCATTAAAAATACAGATCTTTCATATGAAGATCTGTATTTTTTTCCATTTTTTCTATCTTTTTGTAATGAATCAGGAGAACATTTGTGGCTTAAAATGTTGAAACGTTAATACTGACAATGCAGCTAATGGCTATCTCAGTTTCTGCCAGCATTCTTTCTTCAAATCCTTTTGGCCAGTGAAGTCACTTGTTTAAGTTACTTAAACCCCTGTTTGAGGTGTCCCTAAGGTGTTTAACTGGATTATGCTAGTGTTAAACTGTGGGGATTTTGGTGTGCTGGACTTTTTAGTGAGGTAAAGACAAGCTGGCTCCTCTGCTGTTTTCTGTAACAAAAAGGACAATATCTGGTTAGGGTTCTGCTAGTGTTTTCAGGCCTTTATAGCTAATGAAAGCTAATTTGCAATAAAGGAGTCCTAAGGTTTCTCTAGTTTGAGATTAATCCTCTTTAAAGTAAGGAAAGATTGTAAACAAGGCATGAGTGAGTTCTTCTACGCATTGATGTTGGGCACATTCTCTGTGCGTGTTGTGAGAACGTCTTCAGAAATTAAGAATTTTCTAAATTTCTAAAGAAAATTTAGAATGTCTAGACATTAGAATCTAGACATTCTAATTAAGAATGTCTAGAGCTCAACAAGGGTGGTAAGAGGCCAGCTTCACTAGCTCATTAGAGTAGGGAAAATGAAGACTGTATTAATGCCATACTGACTTAGGTGTTCTGAATGCTTTCTGGATAAAATTCTGCTGGCATGGGAGTTGAGACAGGCTGACACTTTGTTTAGGTATACAAGACAAATGCCTAAAATACATATGGTCATTACAGTGCTGTAAGTTTTATCTTAAAACACACATAAAATTGATATTTTTAACTTCACTGATATTTAGAAACTTGTAAACATTATGATTCTCAAGTATATGCTGAGGACAAGCTAGAATTTAGCAAAACTAGGCAATGCCTTTAGCTGTTATCAATTTTGAGATTTCTGATAGATGTTTTTAAGCGATCAAATTTAGAAAGTCACAACAAGGGAGCTGTATTTAGGGAGGCAAGAACAAAACGTTTACCTGAGTGTTTTCTTCCTGGGTTTTCAGTTTGGTTGCCTTTCCCCCATCATTTTATTTTATACGAATTCCTACCTACAGTTTTGGGTTGGATTTTCTGAAGTTAAGATTTCTTTTGTCCAATCAGATGTGTTTTCAGTGCATTCCAGAATGAAATATCAATCACTGCAGACCATCTAACAGATGTGCCATGGGCTCCCTTCATGAAAAACTATCTAAGTAGACAGCTAGAATCTTTGTAATATGGCTGGTCAAAAATGTTCCATTGAAAGTAATTTCCAACAGAAAACTAGTTTTTACTGACTGTTCTGGGGCTCAAGATTGCTGGTTTGCTGTCTGTCAATCAAAATACTAGCAAACAGTCAAAGAAAAAAAATCCCCAAAATACAACTTATTTCTCCCTCTCTCTTTGCTTAGCAACATGCATAGACAATAAACTCTTAGTTGTTGAGATTTTGGCATATGTCAGCATTGTTTCCTATAGTTTTTTTATAGCTACTGTTTTGCTAAGTTTTACATTTTATTTTCTAACCTAGTTTTTTATTAACTCTGGCTGGTAACTGCAAAATAACTTGAAGAAACTTCATCCCCAGTCTTTAACATGTATTTGCAAACCTCTTGGTTTGGGAAAATCTTTTGCAAAAAGGCAGAGAGTAACTTGCTCACTGTGTCCATAATGAATAAAGTAAGAAGTTAAGTAGATTAGATTCCAGCACAAAAGAACTTGGATTAGATATCATGAAGAACATTCTGATGACAGAGATATTGAAAGCAATGGAATGAATTGCTGAGGAATACTGTAGCTGTCATCATGGGACACCTTTATTAATAGGTTTGATAAACATCAGCTAGGAATGACAGAGATAAAATTGATGTTGTGTGAGGCAAGGTGCCAGACTAGACTTCTTGTGGTACTTCACAAACTATTCCATGATTCTACCCCCGCAGCTGTGTATATGTCATGAGTTGTTTCACAGCTGTCAGTGGGACAATCCAGAAGTGCTAACCTCTTGCGAAAGGCTCTCCATGGTCAGAATATTTACATCTACAGTCTGCAACAGTCAAAAAGATGAAAAAGTGTGGGTTTTTAGCACTCTGTTTTCTGCTTTTTGGGATGTTTACCATCTGTTCTCTAGCATAAGTTGCTCAACATGTGTTTTAGAGTATGAAGAGATGAGTGTTTCTTGCTGGGTATGGGAAAAGGTCAGCTTATCTATTCCTTGGAAAATTCCTTCTGCTTTTTAAAGCTGCGTTTTTATATAAAAGTAATATCCATTAGAAGGAAAATGTAAATAAATATGTTCTAAATAGTTAAATAGTCTATTTTGAAGAAAATGTTGAGTGAAATTTAGAGAGCTCAGGATTTCTATGTTTCAGCTTCCTGTTAATTTTCTAATCACTAGGGAGCTGAGAAACCAGAACCTTAGAGGAATCCAAGTTATCCAGCATCCCTAAAGCATGGGAGGCAGTTCTTCATCAGGAAGTGCATAAACCTGAAAGTTGTTACCTTAACTAACCCAGAGAGCCCCTGCTGCAGCTGGGACTCCCATGGATTTTCAGTTCCAGGTTTTCAGGACTTGTGACAAGAAACCTTGAAGTCTGTAGTCCTAGGACAGTCCACAGAGTAGTGGGAGTGTGCTTGAGGTAGAGCTCAGGGAAAACTTGAAATGTCAGGCTCTGGGAAGGGGCTGCTCCAGAAACAAAAGCCTGGGAGTCCTTAGAGCCACCTAATAGTCTGAGCCCTCCATTCTCCACCGGTCCGGCGTGATGAGAGTGGGTTGCTGGAACCACCGCTTGCTTGCCTCGTGTCACAAGTTTGTTGAGCCTGTTTTCATAATTTCACATTTTTCAGTGACACAGAAAAGAGTGTTCAGAAAACAGCCAGACAGATTTATATTTAACGTTGTTTAAATCTCTGGATGGAAATCTTCTAAAAGTAGCTTGTAAGGAAAAGCAAAGCTGGAGAAAACCCCACAAACCTGAAACTTATTTGCCTAAAAAAAATCAGTTATTTCATATATTAGGGCCTGTTTCATGCTTCTGGCAATTTTTATGGGCTTGCACCCACAGGTTCCTCCGCGTTTTCAAATTTTGCTTCTCTGTTGCTATGTGGAAGATCCTTGCCAGCAACACATGAATTGACTAACAAACTGAGTGTATATTGGAAACAGTCACTTTGTCAATACACAGTGTACTGCCAAGTGTAAAAATGGCAAACAAATGGGAGGGGGGGAAGAGTGAAAAGCACTATTGTTTAATCTCTTAGTGTAGTTTCAGCTGTTTCTTGCACCAATTGCAGGCAAACTGCTTTCAGGCAGAAATTACTGTAATTGGTAGCCTTTCTTCAATATGACGTGGATTTTAACCCGATGAAAATTATATATTTAGCTTCAAATTATAAACTGTCAAAGTGAATTCACTAAAGAGTAAGTGGATTCATTTTGTTTAATCCTGGTATTTTCTCCATACTTGGGTTGTTATTGTTAGGATGTTTTCATTGTGTTGTTAAAGGACAATTGGATGCCATGAATATAAACTGCTTAAATATTTATGAGGTGGCGTTTAGCTTAGTTGTTACAATTGCATAAAATATAAGACCTTAGTCCACTACATCTTGGTAAAAATAGAACCCTCCCTATTTTGAGCAATGAAGAAATTTCTTGGTTGGGAGACCATCTGGAAACCCATTCAGAAATAAAAGGGGAAGGAAATAGTGAAAGGTCACAAAGCAAAAGATAAATTTGCCATACTCGAAATAGAGAAAAGGAATCTGAAAATCCTCTACCCAGTTGTATTCTGACATTCAGTAAAATCTGACTTGCAGTTTTATTCTCAGTTCTTGCTTGACAAAAGTAGTGCTTGATTTTTCCCTTCACTGTATACTCAGACAGAACCTTAATTTTCTTCTTTCCAGTCTAAAGCTCAGTGACTGTGACTGCTAATTTTGACTACCTTGACACATTCCCATTGATTTCTTTATCTGCTTTATCTGTTGTAAAACCTGAGACGTCAGATTTTAGACTACCAATCCTGCAAGATCTCTTTAGGGTTTATGTTTGAGGTTTATTTTTTGTATGCACCTCAAATTCATACCTGTTTTTACACCGATGGCATGTTTTTTTGAAGAGTATGCTCACTTTGACAGTGATCTTATCTGCCTCCAAATATTTATGCGATGCTTTGCATAATGCAGTCTTTCTGTTTGCTTGTTATAAAATTACAACTGCTGTCTTGTGTATTGGGCATTCATATGATGATTCCTATTTGTTCTACATCTTGGTGTCCTAGCCATAAAATCTTGTTTTTCACTTAGTTTTTCAGGTATTGTTCTTACAGACCTTCTCAAGGAATGTCTACACTGTAACATTCTGTATCTGAAACGGAGTGGTTATGGTCACTAAAAGAATCACCATCAGAGATATTAGTAAAACTAATTTTAATAGAAATTTTATAAGTATGTGATTCAACAGAATTCGATAGCAAGGTCCACTCTATTACTTATGAAAGAGGTTGTGTCAAAACTGGTAATGATTTATACAGGATTGGGTTAAAGTCACTTACACAGAATTGAATTGAAATAATGTGCATAGAAAGTGAAAATACAGAGGAATAAGGGAGACCTTCCCATTGAGTCACGAGGTTCAGACTAGACCAGACCCCCTCGGTTTCTTAACTGCTGACAGAGCCTAGGTGCGACTGGATCTAGTTCTAGTCTCAGACGTGGGCAATGGTTTATGTCTAATGGAATTTAAAAAGGAAATTGAGGTAGAGGGATTGAAGGTGAAAGGATAAGGGAAACTGAAAATACAAAGGAATAAGGGAGACCCTCCCTTTGAGTCACAAAGGTCAGGTTGGACCCCCTTGCTTTCTAAGCCTCTTCTCAGAGAGGAGTCTAGGTGCAGGTGGATCTAGACTTAGTCTCAGGCCTCGTCAACAGTATTCATCTAAATTTAGCAGCAGTTTGTATTTTTTAAATGAAACATAGGATTTCTAAAAACACTTGATTATTGAAGCTAATATACACGCGCTTAGAATTAAATATCTAAACTAACACAACACACTAAGAGGAATATATATGTATACACACATATATACGCAGATGTATGTTAAAAATTTACCTCAAGTGCAGTAAAAAGTAGAAGTATAGTACAGTACTCATGCAGCTTTTCTTAGTGGGCAAAGGTTTGGGTGTCAGTGAGCAGAAGTAACAGGCCAGGCAGGTGATCCCCCTATTTTGTAACCTTGAGAGTTTTTGGGCTCTGAGAGGTGTTCCAAGCAGAGGGAGATACTGGTCCAGGACAGCTCAAAAGGTCTCTCTCTTGGGAGAATTTTCACCCTAGCTTCAATTCTATGTTAGTTTCAGCAGTTGCACAACAGATGTTTAAGGTGGTCAGGGAAAGACTGATCATCCCAAAAGAGCTCCTGGTATATCAAGGAGTACCCATCATAGAATCATAGAATAGTTAGGGTTGGAAAGGACCTTAAGGTCATCTAGTTCTAACCCACCTACCATGGGCTGTCTGCCACTACCCACCTTTGCTAGGCAACCAGAGTCACAGCCACGAGTGCCCAGCCATCCTAACTCCTTGCATCTGTGCAAGGGCTGGGGCCTAACAGGAATTCCTGGGGAAGCAGAGGGGTCCAGGAGAGAGTGGGGGGATGCACCACCACAGTCTGTAATCAGTATATGATTTTTGACATACCTATGTAGTTTGCATACACAGTATTTTGATGTGGTGTGTTTTGGGGTTTTTTTTTCTCTGTGTTTTGATTCTGTTTGTTTGCACAAATGGGAAAGTAAAGACGGAGAAAAGGATTTTAAAAGGTTCTTTAAAAGTCACTGAATTTGCAAACAAGTTCACTTGAATTTTTGAAGTTTTCTAACACCCTTTTCTGCACAAGTGCTGTGGGGGTGGATGTGTTCTCCTTTGATGGACAAGCAAGAATTCTAGAGACTTTCCACAGAAGAGCCCCAACTCATACTTGTCAGTGCAGAAACAAGGATGTTTTTATGTGGATACAGGTTTGTTGAATGCTTGCGTTCAAGCTTGAAGTGCCTAGGGTTGAATGTGCTCTATAGGTATGTCTTTAGTGTTATCCTAGTAATATTGCTACCACTGTCATTCCCAAGCTCACATTTATCATATTCATAGAGTTGTAGAGGTCCTTGCAATTATTTAAGAATTAAATTTATTGCTTAAATATTTCAACCTAAACACTTTGTTTGTTTCAATGGCAGTGATGTTTTGGTTCTGTTTTTTTCACTGAAGGTTCTCATCAATCATACTTTAAGCCATCTTTCAGTTTTGCTGATGTTATCTTGACTTGATTCCATATGTAAGTATGGGTCAGAATAGAAGTAGATTTTTCTTGAAATTAGTTTCCATTAATTAGAGAAATATACTTTTCCAAACCCTAGAACTCATTTTTTTACTTTACTCCAGCTGGTGACATGATAGTCCTCTCTCTGCCTTTTTATTTCATTACTTTAAAAGAGTGCTAAACAGTGGGATTACAACCAAGGTCAAGTAAATAAATATTTTAATTTAGAGAAGATAAACCAAAGAAAAAGGTTTTTGTAATTCTTTGCTGCAGATTGGAAAGTCTGCAGGAATCCAAGAGAGAGTGATAGGTTTGGAAGATTCTTAGGGCAAGACGCTTAGAACACATCCTTCTTATACCTGCTAAGCATTCTAATTGTTTCATTGTTGGGATAAACAACGTGTCATTATCTCTGAACACAGGCAGAGTTTATGGAATATTTCTTATTAAAGACATGCTGTACTAACAGCTATAAAAACCCCACAGAAATACAATTTTGGGAATGAGACTGGTTTAGGTCACCTCAGGAGATACATTGACATTAGTCATTCTGCCAATGTTCACAACTTTACTCAATTTATTGATTCTGTGCTGAAGGGGAAAAAAAGTCCAATCTGTTTTTCATGATGAAAATCAAAGAACAACATGAAAAAATCCTCTCTCTCTCTTTTTTTCCTCTTACTAGATGCACGACATGCCTTTCTTTACTGGCACTTTTACTGATGAGAAACTCCAGTATGGTTTGATGCCTGTAAGCCAGGCTAATTACACAATCTGAAATCTTAGGTTTCTGTAAGTCAATATTCAGAACAGCTTAGAATATATTTGAACAATGTAGACATAAAGGTCAAGTTACAATATTAATTCTTTCGAGGTAGGCCCAATATATTAAAATACACTTTCGTCTCTGTTTGAAAAGTTAGAGCATTCAAATACTATCAAGATACTTTTATCAATTATCTATCTACACCAAATGAGCAAAGAGGCAGTTTTGTGCTGTGCATACTTTCTTGCATTTTAATGATGTGAATTCCTTTCTGACATTATAAGGAATTCAGAGAAGTGACCTCTGAGAAGCTTCTTTAAGTGGTACTGAGTAATACATAATTTATCTGTAAGAATAAGGACTTTTAGACACTCAGCATAGGAGTTTAATAAATAATATATCTGAATACTTTTATAATACATAGTCATATCTGCCCTGAATGCACAGGCTGATATTTTATATTGAGTTCTAAACTGGGGAAGAATTATTTTCCCTTCTTTTCATAGAACTTTGGACACACATTTGTGAGTGAGGTGGTGGTAGATTCAAGTTCTTCTCTTCATGGAACTGAATGCATTATAGGATAGTATATTGTAACACATGCAAAAAGTTCTGTAGATATCTCAGACCCCAAGTATCATTCTTTCACCCACCTCCGAAGAACAGTGTCTTTATTGGTCTCTGTGTTACTGTTCTGTTTGACTGCACTGGTGAATTTCCTGAGGTTGTTTGCCAGTTTTAGTACAAAGGAGATGTTGCTTATATGCTCCTAACTGATTATGTTCACCCTCAGGCAATTTCACAGTAACCTATTGCAGATTAAAATTACAAAATCTGTGTCACCTCCAGTCCTTATTAAGATAATTGACCCTCCTACTGACTTAATAATCTACAACCTGGTCGCTTTAAATACACTTGCTACTAAATAGTTCTCCTAAAGTCTAAATGGTAACATGTTTTGATGGGATAATTGAGCTTGTTTGTCTTCTTATTCAGTTTAAACATCCTGGATTGAAAAGACCGGATCACTTAAAATTCATCAGAAAAATGCGGAAGGCCCCAAATTTTTCAGGGACATTTTTCATAATTTCTAAGTTATTTTATTCATTATCCTTCCGTTATTCAAAAGAAAAATTAGAGGTGAAAATTAAGTTATTCAAGCTCAAGGTTATCGGTGCATGTATAATTTGACATTATAAATTTATTGTCTCTGAAACAAAGCTTTTTTTGTGGTAAGTAGCAGAACTTCTATATTTTCTCATGAAAAGTTTGGGTTTACTTGACTTTTTAAATAAGCAGGAAATTATTTGAATATGAATTAAAATTAAGCTGCTTTTGGATAATTTATGATTTCTAATAGAGTTTATGAGTGTCAGAATGCTTTGGGCTTCTGGCACTGTGAATATTCATGTATGTCTCTAGCTAGATGTATGGGAAATAGGTATATTTTGCTTTTATATTGCCTACCTTTTGCTTTCTTCCCAGATGAATGCTGACGAAATAAACAGGCAGAAAAACATATGAGAACTTTGTTTCCCTCATTAAAGCAACCATTTTGCATCTTGTTGTTATTTTCTGTACCCTATTGTTGCCACCTTATATTCCATTTCAACCCACCTCCCTTATTTTTATGTTTCTTACTATTTTAGCATTTCAGGTAAATATATTTTTCCTGGAGACTTGGTAGACAAATGGGCTGGCTCAAGCAGAAAATATGATCCCCTTAGTTTCTTAGCTTTTTTCTTTTCTCTTAATTAAATATGGGGGGGTTACTTTTATTTAAAGTAAAGGCAAGCATACATCCATAGCTGGTTAGTTCATAATAGTGCAAATGGATCAACTGGACGCCTGCTACCATGAACAAGCCCCGATCAAGTTCTTATCTGAGTGAGGAACCATAAAGGAGTTCTGTAAGACTAAACATCTGTTGTATTCACCCCTTAAGTACCACCTTGTACTTCATTTTAAGTGCACCTGTACTTACATTGCGAGTAAAAGGATTTCTGTGTATTTTGTACTCGAGCTCTGACACCTTATTGCTTATTTATGTAACTAGCCCATGGGGAGTCAGACAGGCTATTGGCATGAGGAAAGTTGTTGAAATCTGAACTCCAGGTTTTAAAGTCATGACAAGACACACAGAGAGAACTCTATAAAAAATGTACAATATGTTTTGGTCCCTGCTATACAAAAAGCATGTGGACAGGCTGGAGAGGGTCCAGAGAAGGGTCGCAAAAAATGTTCAAAGGACTGGAAAGTCTGTTTGTATGAGGAAAGGCTGAGAGAGCTGGAGTTGTTCAGCTGTGAGAAAAGAACTCTTAAGGGAGACCTTATCATCATGTTCCATTATATAAAGGCTGGCTGTGAAGAAGGTAGAGGCTCCCTTTTTACAAGGAATCACATGGAAAAGATGAGAGGTAATGAGTACAAGTTGCTCCCAGGAAGATTTTGGTTGGACACTAGAGGAAAAGTTTTCATACTGAGAACAATCAGCTGCTAGTATAACCTCCCCAGGGAAGTGGGGGATTCAACAGGACAGGGTGCTGGGATATTTTATTTAGACTGTGGTTTTGCCAATAAAGGTTGGACCAGAGGATCCTTGCGGTCCCTTTCAGCCTGATATTCTATGATCCAAACAGAAAAAAAGTGACAAAAATATTGTATATGCCTTCATTCTTGACTGTGGTTTTGCATTTCTGATGCAGCATAATTTCTTTTTAACTCAGAGGATACTTTACGTACTAGAAATTGCATACACAAACATATTGGCTAGCTGGGCATATCAGTCAATGTTTACTATCAATTTAATTTCACTGCGTCACACCTAGCACCTAGATCTAAGCCCCTGGCTCTTAACATACTCATCTGCTAGACTAGAGCTACTTAGCTCTAGAATGTCAACATACTCTTCTGAACTTCTTTTACGATGATACTGTGTCTTGGTAACTTCTTGCACCAGCCAGCTACAGAGAGAAATAATCAATTAAAAAAAGTCAAAATAATATATAAAGCATCCTCAAAATGGCCAAAGACATTGAAAGAGATACAATTAATTCTTTCAGCAGCCAGCTGCTGAGTGAGTCCAGTGTACTAGTGAAAATTCTTTATCCTTCCTGACTTCAAAGTACTTAGCCTTTCTCGGGACTGGTTCTTGAGAACATGTGACTTTCTCAAGCTTCATCAGTGGTACTGAATTTAGCCTTCTGTATTCGTTCAAAACAGTCGCCCAGAAAATAAACAGTGCTTATGAAATGCACAGATTAAAAGATCTCCACAGTTAATCTCCATATTAGTTTCTATATTCAGCTAAGTGAATAGTCATCCTCTCCAACCTTGAAAAAGTCACACGTCAAAAAGAGGTATCATCCACATAAAGGAACAGTGTTTAACTGTCTGAAATACCTCCTGGAAACCTTTTGGTTGCTTTTCTGAAACCCAGTAGCAGAAAGCACTATGTCTTCTTGCACAAGTAGAGAGTTTCTCAAGTAGAATTTGATATTGAGTAATAATTATTGTAGAAAACAGGTAAAAAAATTATTGTTCCATTATAATCAATAACCAAGTTTCCCTTTACTTCACTAAAGCCCAAAAATGTTACAAATTGATTGCATTAAATGGATATTTTTTTTTCCCTGAGGTTGCATTAGTTACTCTTTAACATCCATATTTCAGATACAAGTTTTTCACCGTAAGAATATTTCTGTGTCTTTATATAGGATAGGGAAACACAATCTGGGTCACTTCTCACCGCTTAGGATATTGGAAAGCTAAAACTGCAGTGAAGGAAGCAGGTGGATCTGCCAATCTCCTTGTTAATTCTTCACAAAGTGTTCCAATGACATTTCTTCCTTGCGCGTAAGTTATGTCTCAAATACGTATTTCTCAAATATTTCTCCTACACCTTTTATGTATTTTTAATTTATATGTTGCTGTTTCATTTTTCTCACGTCTAAGTTGGCTGTTGATTTTAATGAAATTCTCCCTGGGCACAGGAAGTTACTGAGGTTTTGAGTAATAGCAGTAAGTTCTTTGTCATCCTTATTCTCACAGCCATCAAGGTTCTAGATGTCTTAGGACTGATCCTATTCATGATTAAGTCAACTGTCATTCCTTCCATGGAAGTACTTTGTACCGATAGGGAATGAGAAATACCACAAGATTTTAAAAAAAAGAAAGAAAAAAAAGGCAACAGAAACAATGTATTATTCCAGTCTCTCTCACTTTTGATCTGGTTTCCTCAGGGTCCCTCTTTTTAATATGTATCCACGGAGCCTGCAGCCTAAAAAGTTAAAAGGTGATGCTGCAAGGCAAGATAAAATGCCCAAGAGGTAACTATTGTTGTGCTTCTTTTGCATATAGGTAAACAAGAGCTAAACCTATTTAGTGACTTGCCTGAGGTGTTCCACAGTGGGATTACTTCAGCAACAGAATGAGAGCTCGAGTGCAGATACGTGGCATGCTCACTCTATTACAGCTTTAAGCTTCTACCAATTGAGGTATCTTCAGTCCTCGTGATCCTACCCATGAAGCCCCAAGCCACATATACTGTGGCCATAGCCACTTCTCTTGCATTAGACCAATAGTCATATCATTGTGGATAAATCAGTTTTAACACTCTGTTCAGACAGAACATTAATCAGAATGAATAAATTTGATCAGAATGAATATAATGATATAGGTGTGTCTAAGCTAGAAGGAGTTAAGGATATAGCTTTATTCCAAAGATTAAGTAAGCTATACCTTGGATAGTATATGACTGGGAGATATTCAAGATAAAAGGTGGATTGTTCACTAAGGTTCCTCGCTGGCAAAAATAATCGTGGGTCAATGGCAGTCTTTATCAAGAAGGTTGGTATCCCATTTCTCTAATGTAAACTAAGTTGACAAAGCCTTGCCCGTCTGCTCTTTGTCTGGTGTAGAATCCTGTTTACTCTGTAAGTATTGCTGGCTGAGAGATGTCTGCTAGATTGTGGTTTTTAATAACCTGTGATAGAAACTGTTTTGAGAATTAAGTTAGCATCGTACTGCATGGACTATGCCTAACGGAAAGGGGCTTGGATTTTTGGGTGACCTATAGGTTTTGATGTGAAGCTCTGAGACTAATCTTCTGAGTGTCAGGGGACTTGGGGAGGGGATCCTCAGAAACACTCAAACTTCTTCATATTGAACTACACCTTTTTAGAGTTCGCATCATTTTGAAGTTATGGTATGAATCACATATTGAGCTGTTTTCTCCTTGTGTCATTTCCATTGTTTCCAGTTAGCTAATAAAAGAAAAATGGATGTTGTTTGAGTAGTGTCTATACTTCTTAACTGCAGGACAGTGAATACTGGCAATTCTTTCTCTTACTCAGCAGGCAAGTTATTTCCCAATAAAATAATATCTAAATAGAACACCACTTAACAAGCAGCACTGACTACATAGGATATTAAACATCCATTTAAAGACAATTTGTGTCTGTATGAAACAGGATACGCTTGCTGACTGTTGGCCACTAGATGAGAAAACATGTATGCATATTCTGTTATCCGTTATGAGAAAGGAGATCTACTCTATAAATTAACAAATGTACATCCTGCATTTGAATATGTTCTGAGATAATGTATGGCTCAATATTGTTGAATTTACCTGACTTGAATTATACTGGTCCTGTTTCAAGGATTAATTACAGCTGTAGTATTTCAGCTTACTAGGAAACAGTTGTAGAAATAAAAACTATGATAGGAGTGTGTAATAAAACGGAGTATTTTCTGCTCTCAGATGTCATATCTGGGATCTAACAAATACTGCCTCACAATTTTTGGGTGCCAATAGAAGTTTAAGTAGAATAAAATAAAGATTTGTTGTTATGTTGGTTCATATAAGACTCTCTGCATAATCTAGATGAAGGGTGTTATGGATGCTTATCTTTGATTTACAACTCTCTAGCTAAGCTCTGGTTCATGTGTGTTTACTCTGAACTCAATTTAAAAGAAATAAAATGAAGTTTGGCTGCCCCACATAAATATTTAATCCACTGTAATACAGTTAAGTACGCAGTGACAGTGTCACCAGTGTCAGTAGCATGCACAAGTATATGAACCTTTAGTTTTCCAGACTATATTAATGTAAGAGTCACTACAGTTGATTTAATGTGAATATTTTTGAACACATTTCTGCAGGAGCTTTGAGAAATGGGTGTTTGTCTTTTTTACTTTCAGTGTATCATAGATTTTTATTAGGGAAGTACTCTTTTCTCTCTGTGTGCATGACTGTATTGTTTGGAAATTCAAATAACTTGAGTGCATTTCCTTGTAAGAACATATTTTTTCTCCCTAAAGGCACTATTTATATTTCTTGGTGGTTTTTTGCCCACCAGATAGTCCATATGATTTTCAGTCCTGTCTTATAACTGCTTCTTAAATGTTTTCTTCCCAGTATTATTTAATACTCTGCTATATAGTACTAAAGTTACATTTATTTTCTCACTTTACTGTGTGTGGAAAGTGGAGGAGAAACATTTTAACACTGTTTTTATGATGTGTCATGTGAGACTTGGATTCATGTGTGGTTTGGTACGTGACCTCACAGAGTTAAATTCTTTCTATGCGGCAGGGGTAGGCAATATGTAATCAGCCATGAAGTTCGTGTTTCCCAGAGCTGCTTACACTGAATAATTCAGTGTTTGAGCTTTAATGATATTTGAATAGGAATTGGTATGTAAGTTGTGCAATGGACAGAGGAAAAGCAGCAAACTTTTGATTTCTAGCTGAATCATTAGCATCTGAGGTTGTTTCTTAGCCCACTGTGGGATCAGCCTCTAAAGATGGGCAACCTCCATTACCTCTATAGGTTGTGCACAGTTTCTATAGGTTCTCACAACTTTTCCCTGAGGACCTGAGTCACCCAACCCTCAGGGATGGCCTCTCAGTGACAGGACCGTCATCGTTAGGCATCTGCCGCCAGGAAGATGGTGATCTGGCACCACCTAACGAGAATCAGAGACAAATCCTGTGGAGGTCAGGGCTGGTGCTGCTGAGGGGGCATTCCCTTGTCAGCTCATGCCTCCACGCCGTGAGCCCTGGCTGTGACTAACGAGGCGCTGGGGCTGCCGCCTGGGAAGCATGCTGTGGAGCACAGCTTGTCTCTGGGTGGGGGAAGACAGACTGTACCCATCACTGCTTGTCACTGCCAGATGGGAGGCAAGGAGGAGGGGAAGCCAAAACCAGCCCAGAACATAGGGAGCATGTTTCAGATATGTCTGTGCAGGGATTTTCTGCCTACACCAGAAGCGCCTCTGGCCCACAAACACAAACAGGGTGACGGGGACAGGAGGGATTCACAGCCGCAGTGAGAGGAAGAGGAGGAAGTTATATTTGTTGTGATGCTTGAAGCATGGCCTTTCTGTCGGTGCCCCACAGATGCCTTTAGTCCCTGAAGCTAGGTCTGCAGCTACGCCTCATCATGCTCAGCCATGCAGGCAGCCAGCCCTGCGGTGATGTGCCATCCAAAGCAGCCCTGCTGCAAGGGTATCCCATGCATCACTGCCTGGGGTTGCTCTAGGAGGGGATGGTGCCATGCCCTCTGCTCTGGGCCTCCCAAAGAGCTGGTGGATGGAGGTTCATCAGACAGGCACTAGGTGAAAGTCTTGGGGGGAGTGTTCTGATTGCGACAGTGTCATGTCCAACAAGAAGCCAAAGGGGGTGGTTGCCCTCACATAGTTTAGTTTGGTAGCGGTCTGTTGTGCATCCAGGAAACTCCCGGAAAGGGCCTGGGCTGCAAGAGCAGTTTTCAACCCAGGGAACACTGATGGATTGTAGTGACATGGTCAGTTCTTCAGAAACCGCCTAGACTCTTGTGTACGTGAAAAAATGATAATGTCGAATGTATTGTTGTGCATCAGACATCTTGAAATCAACCTTAATTCAAGCCAGTATAAGGTAACAGCCATTTCAAGAGTAACAAAGAGTTTCAAAATTTAAGAATGAAAAGTAGACATCCTCGGGTCCAAAAGGTTCGTCCTCACTGCCTTAGGATACCTTGCAAAGATACTTATCTCCTTCCATGCAAAGACTAAAGCCACTTGCATACCTTACAGCTCAGGTCACACTAAGTCTTCTCAAAACATTCTTACATTCATAATCAATTTAGTTTTGGGATGTCCTAGGACTTCAGTCCAGATTCACCTCCTAAAAAGATTATGGAATCATAGAATAGCTCGGGTTGGAAAGGACCTTAAGATCATCTAGTTTCAACGCCCCTGCTATGGGCAGGCACACCTCACCCTATTCTTCAGCTCTCAGAAGTTGCAAATATTTTTGGCAGATCACATGCTGTGGCCTCTGGGTGGTAATAAGACATTTGTAGCCAGACCTTATCCGATGGGCTGAGATGAGAAGTGGATGTATATACAAAGCCTTTTCACACTGCAGACTTGGAATTTTAGATCAACTTTAAATTAACAGCCTTACTTAACATAATGCCATAACTGAGATTAATGAATGTAGATCATTATTGGTTGCTGATTGAGACTAGACACAAGAGTCATCAATCACTCTGGCGTCTTAGTGAAGTTTGGATGACAATAGGGCTGTGTTGGCTGGTAGCCATATCTAACTTGAAAGAATACCGTGACATAGAGTTGCGACTGTTAGCATGGAAATGACTGTAAAAAAAGCTTTTACGAAGGTCATATTTTGCCAGCCAGGCTGATCTTAAATAATAACTTATTCTTGGAGTATGTATCTCCAAGCAGGTAATAAATCCAATTATAGTTTGAAGAGGGAGAATTATAGCCATACCTTTCTTCCTAAGCAATTAATCTGCATAAACATAGAGGAAAATATTTCTCTATTATAAAGATCTTTTCAGATTTGAATCTCGGAAACAAGTTGGAATCTGAAGTAAATATTTCTAATGAGGCCTAATGCCAAGATTCACATTTTTCGTTACAGCATGTATTTTTAAACTTTTGATTGAGGTGTTATTGTGTTATCTCCAGGTTATGAAAGATTCAGGAAGAAATGAGAGGAACAGTCCAAACTCCTCCGTTATCTAAAGGAGACCATCCACTTAATTTTTAATAGGTTTTCTCTCCAAGGGTCTTAATCCCAGCCTCTTTCTGGGGTAGTCTGAAAAGAACAAGATAGAATCTGCTTATCACCCTTTCCCCCTGAAAGCACAGGAAAGGTAAACAAGAAAGGCAACTTGTCAGCGTTGAATTACTTGTGTTTCTAACATCGTAGCCTAACACCGATAAGGGATTTTTAAGAGGGATTTTTGTATCCAGATTAGAAGAAATCATCAAGTGTGGTTGGGCATTCCACTATCTAGATTTCATGTTGTTTCCTGTGTCCTTATGTATCTAAAGGCAAAGTTATTTAACTTTAATCTCCCTATGCTTGGGAAAAAAACCCCAAAATGACAAACAGCAAAAACTCTAGTCATTTATTCTGGCCTCTGTTATATTATTTTACCAGAATAAGCTTCGAGAAGAGATGCAGAGCTGCATTTTCTCAATCCCAGCAGTGAAAGATATTATATCATGAAGAAAGAAAACACGTTTCCCACATAGCTGTAGGTTATGCCCACAGACAGCCCCTTCCGTGGAAAGTATTTGTTTTACCTTGCTGTTTTGGTCC
This sequence comes from Nestor notabilis, assembly GCF_000696875.1. Classification (NCBI taxonomy): domain Eukaryota; kingdom Metazoa; phylum Chordata; class Aves; order Psittaciformes; family Psittacidae; genus Nestor; species Nestor notabilis. Next base: position 20,242 of record NW_009924088.1, on the reverse strand, counting down.
CACTCTGCAAGCTGGTGTGAAAAGATTAGGTAATAGACCTTGCATTTAGTGATCTTCCCCCAGAACAGAATTGTGTGATCTCACAAAGGAGAGAAATATGCTCTTGTTGGTAGTAGAAAGATAAAGGAAGAGGTAAAGTCATTAAGCTTTTGCACATGGCACAATCTTTTGAAACACTGGGAACAATTTGACCAATTAAATTGCTCATTTTGAAAATTGTCCTGCCATTTTTTCTCTGCAGGTCATAATAATCTCCAAAACGTCTTCTTCACCTAGAAGCTTAAATCCCATTGAAAGGTGATGGGATTTGAGTTCCTAACTTACTCAGTCTTTTTCAACATTGGAGATTCCACTTACAGAAACATCAAATCCAATATTAGCTTTGCTCTCCATTTAAGGCTTGTTTTCTGAAGAGAGGCAGGGGCAAAAATAACCCCATAGAAAATCCTTTTATCTCTTCCCTGAACTGAACAATTTAACATGAGGGAAAACTTTGTAGGGGCAGAGCACTTTACCTAGAACAGCTAACCTATTTTATTCTGAAATATGAAATCAAAACAAAAAGTGTCAATGGTATTTGATCCGTGGACAAAATACTGGTCAAAATAACCATCTATATGGCGTGACCATATATCATATCATCTATGACCTCACAATAAGGACATAAGAAGTTATTACCAATCAGATCATCAAATTCACAGTGTATCTTTAAGCTAATCATTCATGTGGAAAGTAACAAGAAAAAGAGAAGCTGACAGAATCACTTTCTAGTAAGTAGTACTGCCAAGACCAAAATACACCTTTGAAAATCAAGAATTAGCAAATAAATTCACCATGTTATTATGATTGTAACGAGAAACTCTTCTGTCTTCGGGGTAAAATCACAGCAGTGATTTCACTCATTCTTCCACCCCCTGAGAAACCCTTCCCACTGAATTTCCTTACTTTTTTCATAAATAACAGTGAAATCTTTCTGTGGAACACACAGATGGCCAGACAGGGCATGCTCAGTCAAATAAGGGAGAAAAATTGGAACAAACCTCGAGGGTAGACTGTGATATATATGTGAAACTTTTCCTAGATATTACAGTAGTCTTAACCATGAACTAAAATGTACTATCAACAGGCTAAATGTAACAATCCTGCAGTCATTTCTCAGCCCAAACCTCTATTGATTTTTCAGAGCCACAACATAGGCAGAAGTACAATGTCTGGTTTTAGGAGGTATCTGCCAATCTAATGACTATTCACAAAAATTCACTTGGGAAGCATCTCCATATGCCAAATCCACTGATCTGGCAAACAGTCTTAGGAACCTCTTCATAAAAATTTCCCATTTTTCATATTTATTGCATCTGGTTGATATTAGTGTAAGTATGTTTTATTAGTCTAGGTATGAGTATAGTATAGTGTAACCAATATAGCGCGTTATGTGTATAGTGTGTAACCACTACAGTGCAAATATGTTTTACTTTGTGTAAATATGTTTTATGCAAAGGGAAACGGCTATTTTTAAACATCAAATTGAATATGTTTAATTATATAATGTGAATTTCAAAATATATATATTATCCTTTAAATGCTGACTAGAATGGATTTTTTTTTAAATATACCATTCCAAGGATGGTAATTTTGAAGAATGTTGATGGTAATACAAAGTAGTAATAGAAATCCAAACTATTGTGTGTGAAGAATAAAGGATTTGCTTATATGCTTAAGGATGCATTGAAACTAGGATAAGAGAGAAGAAAATAAAACTGACAGTTGTCAAACTAAATGCTAACTTCTATATTTGATTTAGATGAATTCCTTTGATACAGACCAGATAATACAATTGAGTGAATTCGAAGAAAGAGAAAAATATACAGTAAACACTTAAAACTATATCATTTTGAAAGAGCAGCAGATTAAATAAAAAAGTGTTTGTACTACATGAAAATAATCGTCACTACTGAATCTATTTTCCATAAACTTTACAAACACTCATGTAATTTCTCTGTTTATATGAGAATAGCTATTCTTTATTTTCCACAAGAAAAAAACCTCTTATTTGAGCTGTTATTAGCCACTTTCTGTCTCTGCTTCACAAGAAATTGCTTTTTTGGAGCCTAATCCCAGCTTGATTTTACGTAAAATCTGTGAATGCAAAACGTGTTTCTGTGCAATCCTGGAAAATACTTGCATAAGGCTCAAGTTTCCCATTAAAAAGATTTCTGAAGTGATCCATATAAGAAGCAAAGCTTTTTTGCATTAAGTGACCAGTAGTCACTGTTTCTGAGAAATCTATCAGCTGTTAAGATCTTTGAATGAGAAATGAGTTTTTATATGTCTCCAGTCCATGCTAGAAGTCTGGCATATGAGGGAAGTTTCGATGGATCTTTTGTGGGTGTTTTGCTGCTTTGATTTAGGAGCACAGTCAGCATTAGAATCAATTTGTATTTTGAAGCAATTTAGGCTTTAGTCTGAACCTATAAAACGGGGTTTTGAAACCAAAATGGCACTGGCATCTGAGCTGAATCTGAGAGCTGTGCTCCTCTCTAGAGATGTTCAAGAGATGTTAGGCTTCTCACAATGGGGATTTTTCTGAAATAAACAAAAAATTCACTGAGGACACGGTCAAATTTAAGTCACACCATGCTCTCTCAGGAGCTTTGGTAGCACTTTGCCACTACCAGGGAGCAGCTTCTCCTGTTCGGGATATTCTCTGCCCTGAAGGCATTCTTGCAAGCAGGTCCACCCAAAAGGAAACAGCTGTTCCTTAATGATTAATTAAATCTCACATCAGGAGGAGGAGGAACTTAGAGAGGATGTTCTCCCTCCCTCTCTCACTCCCACTGATGCAGCAGAGTCATCAAGGGCATCAGAGGTCTGAGTTTAATTCCCTTCTTCATCTGCATGCACTCTAAATGTCTACCTCCCTTGGCCCAGAGGATTGATCTACTTCTCAAGCAATGGATAGCTTTTCAACTGTAGCAATCTGCAGGTATGTTGGGAGCTGTTTACTTCCCATGATATTCAATAAGCCAGAGAGACATAA
>NW_009924088.1:0-17174 GCF_000696875.1 Nestor notabilis | reverse complement strand
GTAGGGAAATGTTTGTGTCATCGAGCTTGAAGAGAGAAATCCTGTGCTTGTACTGTGTATGCTTTTTTATTTGTTCTACATTAAGCAATCGCTGGGTAAAATACTGAAATACTTACAAGAACTAGGATTCAAGCATGGGCTATGTCCAGACTACATAGCAGACAGGAAAAAAGAGCCAAAGGTGCATCTTATTAATGCGTGTCAGTGGAGCTTAGTTGCTAGAAATCTGCTGAGCTGCTCAGCCATGTCAAGTGGTAAATGCTTCTGGGTGCATCAAGAAAACTTGTAAGCTTCTGTATCACTGCTGGTATTGAAAATAACATGCATTATTGTTTAATGACTTACCCATTAATATTGTATGAACAGTGCAGTTAGATGCTGGGGTTTTGAGATGTAAAATCAGAGCAGAGATGCCCTGGTTTTATGGTTTTGTTATTAATTGTTTCTGGAAATACTTACGTATGAGTAGCATGGCTTGAGGTCTCTCCGTGTCTGAAAACAGTAGCTGTTTTATGCTGTTGTAGCTACTTTGGAAACCTTAATTTCCACCTTAACAGCTGGTGCAGCGTGATGACTGATAAGAAAGTTCTATCAGTTGCAAGTGTGATGTCAAGTCCCACTCCAAATATATGAAACTGAATAAAATTCTGCCTACTCTTGATCTTGGTTTTTGGGTTGTGTTTTGTTGTTTTTGTTGTGTTAGTTAGGTGTGGTCTAGATATTTGGTGATAATGCTAGTTTATAATGTTTAAGGATTTTCTGGTAATGATTTTAGATCAGCTTTATTCAAAGCTGTCACCTGAAGTGTGTGAACGTTAACTCTTACGAATATAGAAATCATCAAACTTTTGGTAATGTTGAAATAGATAAGCTGTAAACAATGTCTCAGATGTTAGAGGAAATGGGTAACAAAACTGAGAATGTGCTCGTTCCCAGGGTCAAAGGAAGACAGAGTAGATTTAGGTATCAGGTTGTTTTTCCTGATCACTGTGGAGTTAGGAAAGCATTGTTTATGTTTGCTAGAAAGACCAGGGAAGCACTCCTCCAAGTTCCAGGTCCCTTTGCTTAGACTACCAGAGATAGCAATTATAACGAAAATCCTTCACCAGTAAAGGGGCAAGAGAGACTGGATGAGCAGGAGTACTGGCTAGGGACTAGCCAAGTCTCAGAATTTTTAACTGACTACATGTAAATACAGAAGGCAGTTTTGTGAACTTTTGTTCTGTGTCCTCTCTGAGGTGTGTAGTGGCTCCTTGTTGAAGCTGATCATATGCTCGGAAAACTTAAATACCATTGCCAAGCACAAATACCCTGGCAGCTTCTTGTTGGTATTAATGACCAAGAAACTTCCAGCAGCAGTATCTGTGTTTCTGTCATGCTTCCTCATGACCTCAAGACCAGGAATAGCCAAAGGCAGACCAAAAAAACCCATTGAATAAAAATTTGTATGACTACCTGATTATAATGTGAAAGGTTTGCGTTGTTCCAGCTCCAGTTGTTGTGGGAGATCATAAGTTGGATTCAGTGAGCAGCTTACAACTCATTTGAATGTGCACAGTTGTCCTGGTTTAAACATATAGAGAAATTGCATGTTTCCAAAATGCCAGTGCTTGATGAACTCGGTTCAAAGACTCAGAAATATTACAGGTATTTAATGAGGTGGAGCTCCAGCACGTAAATATTGATTGTTGTGGCTCTGCTGTTCCTTTTGAGCCTTGGAGTGCACTATCTCTTCTTTTTTAAGTTCAGGCTTAAGTTATGCACAAAATATCTGACATAAGAATGCGTATCTAGGTTCACTGCAGTTAAGGTAGGGTCCTTTCACTGCTCATGTGTTTTTCATGAGATATTTTATTAGTTCTTTAATACTTGTATCTGATCCTTATCCAATTGATTATCCCCATGAGTTCTGGTGACCTGTTGGTGACAGCGGAAGTTACTGACTTTTTGTTGTTCTTGCTTTCTCTAGTGAGAAAGTGACTTTTTTGTCGTTCTTGCTTTTATCCCTCCGAGCAAGAGGTTGTTTTGATCCTCTCTTGGCTCAGAAAACTGTGGAGTGTCCTATCTGGATGTCCTTACTGTGCTTCATGTTATTTATGCCATGTATATGTCTCGATTGGTCTTATTTATAGGAACATTTAAGAAATAACAAATCCCTGCCACAGCAGGCATCTTGGACTGGATCATCTTTAAAGGTCCCTTCCAACACAAACCCTTCTGTGATTCTATGATTTTGGAAACATGTGGGTGACAGATCACCCCCAGTTTTTCTTTATCTTTTCCATTTACTCTGAAAAGTCCATGTCTGAGAATGGCAGTGTTTCCTATTTGCTACAGTTGCTAAGAGTCTCTCCATGAAAGAGATGAAATAGTTGCCAAGTGGGTGGCAAAAGCCATGGAAACATTCAGAAGAAAGCTTGAGGTTTTTTTCCTTCTTTGTTTCTGAAAGCATTAGCCTTGAAAAGAAAAAGATATCCCATTCCTAACAAGTAAATGTAAATGTTCATCTGCATGTGTACCTAATGTCTTGGCGAGTACTGCATATTGGTCCTGGTAAAGCTTAGGAACAAACCACGTTGACTACAGAGGCACAGTTCAAGAAACCCTAGAGAAAAGCAGATACTGAGATTATGTGGAGATGTTTCTGTGAGTTCTGTAGCCAGTTCTGTACTGTGAAAACCAAACTGCTACATCACCAAAGAGGTGATGCCACAGAATGTGTTTCGTCAAAAGAAAATTTCATTATCAGATTGAAATAAAAAAGCATTAAGAAGTGAAACTGTAAGGAAAAGCTGACTTTTGTGCTTGTTTCTCTAATAGTTGAACAACAAAAAGTCAGGAAAATTGCTTTGGATCAATTGGGAAGTAATTTTATCTTCCCATTTACTGTGAAAGGTAAATTGTTTTGGGAAGAACAGGATGTTTTATTCTTGATAAGACAAATTTTCATGGATATTTGAACTCTTAAGAATGTTATATTTAGATACAACTTGAATCAAAATATGTGAAACAATTGACTCAGTGTATTTTAAAATCTTCATGTTAAATATTTAATCATCTTCTTTCTCTTTTGAATAACTTGGTGTGACTAAAATAATTATTTTAGTTGATTTCTTTTGAGTTTGGATTTTTTGAAGGGTGTCAGTGTTTGTATGGAAAAAAATGAGGACATACTGGCCTATTTCAGGTGGCCAACTTCATAGTTTTGATGTGCAGATAGATTAAGGCATCTTGCTAAAGCACCTGTCTGAAGTCATCTATAGTAAGAAAAGAAAAATGTAGGATTTTCCTACTCACCAATACATAGATTCAGTAACAAACCCTCAAAGAGAATCTATCTGTTATTCGAAGGAATTGCTGCTTTCACATACTTCATACTGCCATTTGTGCTATGGGTGAAATTCGTCCCAAAGCAGGTGATGACTGCTAGGCCAGTGCTCTAAATCCCGCATCAAATCCTCCATGTTTTTTATATATATATATATTTGTATATATATATATGAAATCAACTCCTTCATCCCACAGTAGATAATGTAGCACAAATGGGGATAACTGAGTTATTTTCTCATTATAACCTACTTTAAAATTCAGTGCAAAAAGAAAAAAAAAACAACCCAAAAAACCAAAACACACCTACATTAATATGCATAAGATTTATTTTTTAAAGTTGAGAACTATTCTACATAAAAGCTAAGTCAATCCACCTCAAATATGTACTAACTTAATACGGAACTGTACTTGCTATTTAGTTTCATGCTTTTGTATACTTCTGCATGTTTATAACATGGTGGAAATATTGTTGGTGTGGAAAATAGCTCCAAATTGGGTGATCTGGAGTAGAAAAACTGTTGTTGGGTTGAATTGCTATTAAGTTTTGCAAATGAGAGACAGCAAAATCAGAAATAACTCAATACTCCATGGTTAATTATGTATTCAAATATGCTTAAGATTCAGTGTGAGATTCAGATGCATTTTATGCATAAGTATATTTATTTCATGCCTGCATCACTGCATATTCAAATATGCGAGGTTCAGCTATCTGTATATGTGAAGTGGGACTTGAATCAGTGCTTTGTATTTAGTGGCATTCTTTTACACACACGATTTGCGGCGTTATAATCAAAATACTCAGCACTGGGATTTTATTTGTTAATTTGTTTGTTTTGGGAAATCTGCTTTAACACAACTGATACTGCAAAGTATACTGGTACAGAAAGAAAAATGGTTTGGTAAATATAGAGCAAAATTGTGGCTCTATTTAATCTGATGTTAAAACTCCAGGTGATTGAATGGAGCCGGTACTTCAACCCCTACAATGCCTATTTATGTGGTATATTTTCCTTTTCCAGGAGTAAAGTACAGGTATTTTCTGGTTAGTAACCTACTGTCTACCCTAAGCAGTAGACATGGATGATAAACAGATCAGTTTAGATACGGCTACTTCCTTAACTTCAGATTACTAAACCATAAGAGGGCTGATCTGTAAAATGTGAGGAGATACATCTTGTGCAAAGTATTGGTGAGGTACATTCTCCATGGAAAAGCTGCCTGAAATGGAGCTAAGAATTTCATAAATTGTTCTGCACCCAGTCAGGATTAAGTTGTTGGACTAGCTGAGTGTTGCTGTCTTTGTGTTTCAGCTCTGAACTGTCTTTTGCACATTGGATTTTAAGTTTCTATTGTGCTTATTTCCATTCTTAACATACCTTTCTGAGGCTTTGTCTCTAAATGTGTTATGAATACGTGACTTCTCATGTTCTGTGGCAGTTCAAGAAGGCTTCAGTGACTGTCAAGGATGCCATATGAAGCCCAATTTAGGGCTAGAAGTCATACCTGAAAGGATCTAATCCTCTACTACCACATTGGGCACATTACGGGCTCTTTTTTAATAAACTGACAAGTCACATCTTAGAAGATATTAGGATTTCTCCATCATTTGACAAGCAGTCCGCAAATGTCATTGTTTGAGTACTCGGGAATTGTCAGCCCCCAGGCTGACACATTGCTTTGGATAGTTTTCCACAAGGAAGCTGGGTATCTTGCAGGAGTACTCTACATGGCTGCCAGCTGGCAACCCAATTTGCTGACAGGAAGCAGAAGGCCTCAGGAGTCCCAGTTTTCAGGCATGCTGTCCTAAGTTGTCTGGAATCAAAGTGTCCGTAGTTCTTAAGGAAATCATTGCTAGGGCTGTTCTAGTGACAGTGAAGTTCAGAAGACATGTTTTTGCAGGGAATTGTAAGATTCATGATTTCTTAAAATGGAAACTAACTGGAATTTTTTAATATTAATTGCTCTCTGAGACAGGATTGCCATTCCTTAGGTATGTATATTGAAATAGAAACCTACACGTTCCCCTCAAAGAAAACAAACACCTTGGACATGACAAAATCTGATTGCTTCCTTTTCTTTCTTTCTAGCTCAAAGAGACACTAAAATGTCACTTGGTACTTGTGTCACATCACAGAGCGTTCAGTTGTTCAACCTTCTGTGGATATTGCTGTCTGGTACTTTTTTTCTTGTATACTTCTCTTTATTCTTACTGCCAACAGGCAGTGTTTTTCTCAACAATGTGAATGCCAGTGATTGGCAGTAGGGATAGCTCATGCTTTTCTGTTGAAAAGAAATACAACATTTCATGGAAAGCGATTAGGATCATTGTCAATACAATGTACTTCAAAAAGACTTATGGTAAATCTGTGGCAGAATAGTAAGATATGTTTGATATCAGTCACCAAGGAGATAAAGGTACCTAAGCAGCATTTTGTATATGAAACAGTAAGTTAACTTAGGGACTGGTTGGCTATTCCTTTTGTCGCGTGTGTGTCTTAGTACAGAAGATTAACCTTTTTGCTACAGTCCCCTATTATTTGATTTATTACAATTTGTAAGGCAAACTAGTTCATCTTATTGTTTAGTGTCCATTGTTAACCTCTTTAGGTTGGGTGTGCTGCCTACATAGCAAAACTATAACTTCTTGAAGTACCAGAATAAAGTTAAAATAAAGTAAAATAGCTTCCATGGTGAACGACTTTTATCCTGTGCCTCCATTAATGTTACATGCTTTTCTTGGCTCATATGGCAAATTGATTCTTTATAGTATTTTAAGATTTTTACTGTTTTGAAATAATCGTGCAGTACAATAATTATAGAGCTTACTGGCAGTTTAGCAAGGCATCTGAAAACCAGGCACAAAGTGTTTAATTCTGGTTTGGGTTTTTATTCTGAAAATATAAAGCCAACATATACAGGAAATTTTAGCATTTCTTTTTGAGAACTTACTTGGTTCATGATGAAGTGATACAGGATAATCCTAGATTATTTTCTGTGGCAGTCACTGCATTTTCACAGGAACTACCATGGTTTAGTTTCCCATGTCATCTTCTTCATGAGATCATCAAGAGAATAATTACTGTAAAAGTCTTATTCTCATACTGCAGTGTATGTGTATGTACCTTTAAAGTCAATCTCTTCTTTGTTGATCCCTGTTAATTTTGCTCTGCTTCAAACCTCTCTGTAGGCTGTTTATAGGTAAACACACATTCATATGGGGAAATCTCTGCAGATAATTTCTATAGCATACTCTGGTTTTCATTGACACACAGACCATTTAAAGTAAAATAAACTTGTTTTCCATTATGTCTTCAACACAACCCGTTAATATTGAGCCAGAACACATTTTTCTCTGTTGCTATACCATTGCTTTCAATTAGCTTGACAATTGACTAGTATCTCTTCAGTGCATGCCTGATACTAACGCCATTCTGTTTATAACTTCCCAGCTACACTTGTGTTTTCTGAGCCAATTATTCTTTCCCGTGTGTGATTGGCAATGGAAGTGTGATCAGGCATTTTGAAAATACAACTTATTAGTAAAAAGTGACAGAACTGGGGTTATTTGGGGAAGATAGAGGGACACGTTACAGCAGTTTCTAGTCTCAGCTTGCAATCTTTGCAAAAGGTTGCAAAAATGAAAGGGAATGAACTGTTGTTGCTAGTGAATACGGAGAAATAATGGGCAGCAGTGGAATTTTAGATTAAACATAAAGCTGAAAGTGTTGCATTAGGTTACCTCAGGAGGCAATTGAACCCCCTTTATTAGAAGTTTTTAAGACTGGATAAATACTGGTTGGAGATGGTTTAAATAGAATTTATCTAGACATTAGCAAAGTTACAAAAGCATGTTAGGAAACAAAGGTACGGTTTATTTGTAGAGAAATGTATGAAAGCAAGCAGGGTAGTAGGTCTTTAACTAAAATTGATAGTACTGATAGATATGAGGTAACGTGTCACTGTTACTAAGTTTAAACAAACTGAAATTGACTCAACAAGTGAGATTTAATTATTCCAAAGTAAGCTAATCATTAAGGCATTTTTCTGAGAAGACCAAACCCTTGCTTCAGATCAGGTGGCTTAGGGCACCTGAATATCGAAGTCCGTGTGTGCTAGTGAGAGCCTCAAGTAGTGGGCAGTTTGGTTTACTCACCCACTCTGCACCCCAGCTTCAGCTGGGTTTGTCCTGAGGATGGCTTCTGCAAGCATGACAGCTCTGGTGCTGGGAAAGCTTTAGCACTGTTTGAGTTTTAAACCAGCTTAGGAACATATGTGTAAGTGCTTTAGGGCCATTACTGAAAGGAATGTAAATGCTGGGGGAATTCATGGGACTATTGGATAAACAGCAGGCTGGTAGGATATTAATGTTGGTAAATCCTTTGTGAATTTCACTGTGCTGAGGCCAAGAGTTAGGTCTTATGAGTAAGGCTTGGTAAGGGAAGAATTCCTTAACAGGGAGGCTTGGGAAAGGGAGGGAACTGGTGCTACTGAAATTGAAACAGTCCTTCCCCCCCTACAAGTATTGTAGCTGAAAAAAATTACGTGGGAAAAAAATTCAACTTGCATTTGAAACACTGAAGTGTTTTGCTTGACCTGGAACAATTGAGAATGGAAGCCTCCCTAAACTGAGTGCTTTTTCTTTTGCAGTTGGGTTGGGCTGGCAGTACACATAGTGACTGTGGCTCAGCTGATTGGAGCTACCTTGTTCAGCTCCTTGGATTCATGTCATTAGTTGTCCATACCCTTGGATGAAGCAGTGGTGCCCAGGCTTCAAAGAGAGATAGATAGTTGGAAGTAAGAAATCATATGAATTTGAGGATTTACGTCCAAAGTGGGTTTTTATCCTTGTTATTGCTGCGTTATGCATCGTTGTCTCATGACCACCACTCCTCTACATGTAATCAAGGAATCTTCCATTAGCATAGCTCAAAAGTGTTGAGATTTGACATGCTACTGCAGTTTCAGAAAGATGCTTAACAGTTTATTGAAGTTACAGCTACTTTATGCAGAAAGGGACAGCTGTGACAACCAACTTCAAGCCTTCTATTGCTCTGTTAAGGGTAAAATATGCACCGCTTTGAAGGACCTTGTTATTTGTGGCTTTAGAACTTTGACTGTTGAATAACACTTCGGATATATTGGACCAAAGTAAGCACTGCTGGCATACAAGTGGGTTAAAGCACAAAAGTATAAAATTTGATGTTTACATGAATTGCACGCATTTTGTCATGTTGCTCATTTAAATAATGTCACAACTAAAACGTTAGTTAAAAAATATGCTGACTAATGATGTCTGGATCAGAAGCAGATTTTCCACGTGGAGATGGTACCAAACCAACTTCTTAGTCACTTAGAACTCATGTTTAATTCTTGTGGGTATGGACTGTTGAGTTAAAACTATGCTTAGGCTTGAAATAGAGATTTTCTGTGAAGTATTCAGGCCTGTGTTCTGTACAAGGCTGATAGTGTTACATACAGTAGAAAGGAGTTGCTTAGGAAAAAAGTATCCAGCGCTGGTAGTGTGAGCATTGTCTGACTTCACAGATAAATCTTGCAATGTAAGATGCCCTGACCCCTGTAGAATTGCAACCAATTGGAAATAACCTTTTTCTAACTTTTATTTGCAAAAGGAAACAGGGAGTGGGGTGAGGTGGGTGGGGAAGAGAGTGAATAATACCCTTCCAGCAGAATACCTTAAATACCTTCATAGACGGATGTGAAACAGGTCAATATGGCCTGTCTGCAAAATAAAAGTTACAGAATTCCAAATTTTTCGACTCCTACAAGCAAGATGGCTCAAAAAAAAAGCCCGACCAAAAACCATCCAAACGAACAAAACAAAAGAAAACCAAACCAAACAAAAAAAAGTGGTGGTGTTATAAAGATTTCCCTCAGAGGACAGTTTGCTGCAAAATATTGACAGGAGCTCCTCTTAGCTGTCTGCTGGACAACTTAATAGACAGGATATTCCAGGAAACGTAGTAGAATTTTGATCTTGGCATAGAGCTATTGATGTGCTCTTTAATCTTTGAGAATGGCAGAAAATATCCAGGAATCAAAATAGAGATGCTTAGGTAATCTTTATCCTTCCGACAAAATCCTTTCTTGTACTTGGCCTTTGTGGCCCTTGGAAGTTCCTGAGGAAATGTGAGTTTTCAGGTAAGAAGGCCAACACCATCCATCAGTTTTGCAATGGACAGACAGAATAGGCTGTGTCTACCTTTTTCTTCTAGTATGAAGAAATGCTTCAAATGCTGCAAAACAGATTCAAGCCATATTTGTTGATGAGACCCTCTAGTAAGTTTACATGAGGCAGTTCATAATTGGAGAAAGCATGAGGCAGATTCTACAAAGGCAAAGAATCTTGATTCATTTATGTGCATCAAGGATAGTGTCAGGAACCCTATTACAAAATCATGTTTGTAAATGTCTTTGCAGTTGTAGCTCAGTCAAAGACCTGAAGATAATTATATCTCATTATTCAACAGTTTCAGTAAACTTTGTCTTAACAATTAGCATTTCAAAGAATAAGGTTATGTGCTAACCAGCATCAAACAAACAGTGAAATTATGCTGAAACAAACATAAAGGTAATAAATACACAGTGACAAAATTCACCTTTCTTTGAGTTCTCACAAAAACACAGGCAAGGAATGAGAATATTAGGCTGCCTTACAGAAGGTTAGCATTTCATACTGCAATCTGCAGAACTGTTCTGAAATAACATAGTTTTGGTCCATGTATGGTGATAACACTGCATAGTGCTGCTTCCTATTGCATTGCCCTGCTTCCTATGCTCTGCTAGAATGATGAGCACAGAACTGTTAGCCATAATATGTCAGAGAAACTGGGAGCTTTAGAAGTGTGTCATCTCACTGAACTCGTTCCCCTTAGTGTCCACCTTCTGGTTCAGTGAGGAAAATGCAAAGAGCTGGCAACTGATCTGTTCAGCTAAGTTATAGTAGCTTCCAGAAGTAAATGACATGGATGGTGGTCTAAGTATTGGTAAGGGATGCAGCCCAGTGTGTTTCACAGGATCGTGTTTCAGCAATGTGTGCATGTGTTGGATTTTAGTTGATTGAGAACAGCATCTGAGTGGGTGCATAAGAGAGGCAGTGCTTCCTTTTTTTTCCTGCTTTTGATTAAGCAAAACCAGAAAACCAAGCAAACAGCTAAAGCCAAGTATACTGTAGGAGTGCAGACCCGAAAAATTCTGAGGAAAGTGGGTGAAAAGACATTCAGAGCTGCAAGGAGATGAAACATTTCTTGCAGTTTGTCATACATATTAATGGAATCAGGCCTTTCTTGTACATTAACAGCACTGCATTAAAGAAATCCCTAATTCCATCAGCTGGTTTTCCTCTGGAGGAGGCAAGCTTTGTTTGACTGTTGAACTCAAGAAGGGTAATGGTAACTGATACGTATTATGAAGTAGCAAACTACGAAATGTGTATTTGTTTGACATTATAGTCATGCAAGTTTATAGATAACACTAATAAAGAATGAATGATCACTTTTCTGCGTGGATGAAAAGCGTATGTGAAGGTAATGTCACTATAGGGACACTGCATATAAGACATGAAGGGTATGAAGTGAGAAAAGGAAATATTTTAGAGGTACTGTCAAAAAGACCTCATAGGCTTGTAGTAAAAACATGGAGCATAATCATTGCTATTAATCATGCCAGATATTGACAGTCAGACCTAAACTGTAGCTGTCAAAGCTGGTTTTTGGTTCTGCAAAAGAAAACACTAACTATAAAAGAAAGCACTAACTACATTTGCTGCAGCATTAAGTGTTTATCCTTCTTTTAGGCAGATCTCCGGTATCTAGCTGGTGTTCGCTTGCCTTGTTAAAAAGGGACCATGTATGCAGTTGGTTTCATAAGAGTGAGTTTCCCCCTAGATAGTCCTTAGTACCCCATTTTATCTACTGCTGTTTGACAAGTATGGACACTTTTACTGTATTATAAATATGTATAAATATTTTATTTAAAACCCACAGATGGACAAAAGCTATATTTAAATCCTGCCTTACTGAAGGGAAACAGGGGCTCGAAAGAATAAAATTATACTTGCTAAGAAAAATAAGGCTATAAAAATAAAGCGTAGGTATATGACAGGTCATTTAACATGGAATGAATAAAAGCAGTGTTGGGAGAAATGTAGAAGCAGGGCTGTATACAAGATTGGTTTTAGTTTACAATGTCATTTTAAATACTATAATCATATCTCATTGTATTCATATATTGGTGTTCTCCACTCAAATGTTATATCAATGTGACTAATATATTTAGGTTTTTGTTTAAGAATATGTAAGTATGATGTATAAGCTAAACAGGAGGGAGAGAGAGAATTAAGGCAGCCTGGGCAGTCTTCTTGCAATAGCAATCAGCTATATCAGATGCAAGAAACAGACAATCTCTGAGGCTAGAGAGAAATGAAATTCTTACCTGTAAGACGGGAGAATTAAAGAACAGAAGTTTACAAAAGTCTCACAAAGACATTTGAGTGTGGCCAAACCTATTGTTTGTCCTAATTTGGAAGGTCTACGTATCATTAAGCAGCAAAACCAATATTCAGACATGCTGGCAAGCATAAGACTGGGTACCAAAAAGTGAACAGAAAAAGTGAGAATGTCCCAGGATCAGTTAAAATGATAGACTTTCCACTATGTACAGGCAAAATTAATGTGCTTGCTGGCTTAGCAGTTACAGTTAGCAGGCTGCTGTTGATGAAAAGGTTGAATAGCAAACTGCCAGTGTAATTATTGATATAATATCTCTGCTTAATGCGAGTGAAAAACCTCTTCCTATGCATGAAGTTCCCATGTAGTGAATGCTTCACTTAGCAATTAACGGTTGAAAGCACACTAAGGTGGGATTTACTGAGGGTTGGCAACAAGAGGCCTGTGGATACAAACAAGGGTTGTTTTCCTGTGTTCTCTTTGTTAATGTTGCTTTATTTACTAGGCTGGTGGAGATACCTATGTATCCTTACCTTTCACAAACACAACTTCATAATACAGCATGGAACCAGCAAAGTGTTTTATCTCAGAAGTAGTATAAGTCAGATACATTGCAAATGTGATGTAAATTAATCTCATAGTACCATTTCTTATCGTCATAAGAAAGGTTGACCCTTAGAAAAAGATATATTGTTCTACTTATGTTGTTTCTAATGTAAATGTAATTTCAGTAAATCACATAATGATGTGAATTTTCCTTAGCTTTCAGTGCAAAGCATCAGCAGTTTTCATTTTTTCCAATACTGCATTTCCATTTTAGTATTCGTATAGAAACTTACTGTAATTGTTCAGAGCACTTACTGCTATAGGCAGCTTTTACATTTATTTGTTGCAAACCTTGGTTTAAACCAAAAGTGAGGTTTATTATCATCTTCATCAGTTAATATGAAAAAATCCTCTTGAAATTGGTGTGAGAACAAGTTAAGCCTAAATAGGTAGATAGGGCGGCAAAGGGAATGATTTTTGCGAAGTTAAGACTTACTCAAAATCCTAAGTGACAGGAAATTTGTTATCTTTAACAGCTTGTGCATCATATATAGTTTCATGTTCTGTTTACATTTTAGTAGACCACTGCATCAATAACATTAATAAATTGGTCAAGTATTAACAGGGGACAAGTACAAAATATGTTCTGTTAGTCTATGGAAATCCGTATAGACTGGATAGACATTAGGGCAAATATTTTGTCTCATTTTAAGTACTGAAGAAGATAAGGAATTCGAAGGTAGAAAAAGATACAGCTTTAGAACTTTTTCCAGTGTGGGGAAACAGCTAGGAAAAAGACCAGAGTAAGACTGAAACCAAATGTAGTCTAGAGGAAAATTCTAAATACTGAATTAGAAACTGTGTTTGAGGAAATTCAGCTCCAAGTAACACTTTTTTGGTGTGTGTTTGATGCCATTTAAAAAAGAAATGAGGCAGAAAAGAGAAATTACATTGGACAAAGGTTGGATTTTACATTAACCTTCAGATTGCAGCGATACCGACTTAAATTGAATGCATACTGCTGCCACTAACGTGGTGTTTGCTAACCATTTTGTACTCGTATCAATGGCCACAAAGCGCCCCAGCAGCTTTGGTTAGCATATAGGTTCTACGTCAAACAGGACTAGGAAACATTTCTCTCTGGATTTGCAAAAAAGGGGAAAAAAAAAAGGTGCCTGAAATCTGCTCAGAATGGAGTGAAATCAGTTCCTAATCACTGACTTTTTTGCTTTTCTCCTAAATAATATCCTGTTTCAGAGGAACCTCAGTTTTTCATCAACCTTCTGGTGCAAAGTTCCCAGACAGATCTGTTGACCAGTATGTTTCACACAATGGCATCTGTGTGATTGGAAGCAAGAGTCTGATACACATTCTTTAATGAGTATAATCTCATTTCAGGGAGCATGCAAAAAACATGTTAGTGTATTTTATTGAATTTTCTCTTCCTTGTCCAAATCCAATTTCAGCTTCCTCGATTTTTTCCACCCTCCACCTCCCCTCCTAAAGGGTAAACATGGGTTATGCTGTGATAATGAATGAAGTAAAATGCAGTTCGTGGGAATGATCTTCAAACTGATATGATTATTTTACCTACTGGCTTTCTGGGAAGCTTTTCATGGTTCCTTTTTGAATACATGCTATTTGCTCCCAGCTGGAAACACTGTCAACTTCACATCTCCCTAGGACTTTAGAGTCCTGGGAAATGAAGCTGAAACCAAGAGTTGTTACTTACCATGGTATGATTTGGAAGGTTGGTGAATGTGAGGCAAATTATATGATTTCTGTACACGAGTCACTTTTCTCATATACAGTAAATTGCAGCACAAAGAGTGCATAAAAAGCAATTAAGTGATTTGTGAACCAGGCTCTTGATATATTCAGAAATTACTAAGGTGAATTACTTCTTGGATTGTAAGATAATTATAGCACCAGTCTTCTACTCAACAATGTAGTCCTCATACAGGCACAATTGCAATGGAGTGCTGTATTTTTATATGTGGCCCACACTCTAATTAGCACATTCTAATTTCAAGCTTAAAAGAAAACCACACGAAACATATGGCTTATAGCATTTTATTATTAACAACTAAGCTGTGTGTCTCACTGTGAGACAAAAAGCCAATCTTTCTTTTCTTTGAGTCAGTCTTGCTCCCTGCTTTTTTATTTCTATCAGATAATTAAATAACCCAAACAAGATGAAATGAGTTACTTAATTTCTTTCGGAATTAAAGGTAATTTAGGTTTGAGAAACTGCTTTTTTGGAATATTTGAATGTTTTGTTTATAACAGCAAGGTTCAGCTTGTTTGTTCGCCCATTTCTTTTTATCTGCAAGATTTAAAACCAATCAGTGATGGCCTGAATTCTGGCTGTATTTAATGAGATAAAGCACTCATTTTATTTTGCAGTTAAATGCTCCATACTTCCCAAATCTCTTCTTCCCCCTCACAACACCAGCCCCCCCCCCTTTTTTTTTAAGCAGCATGCTAATAGACTTAAAAGCTAAGTAAGCTTAGAATATTGCTAATAGAGCATGCTAATTACTTGCAGAGAGGTCACAAAGGTTGCTGAGAGACAGATTCTGATAAGGAGGGGTAGTTGCAATATTCATGACTTCGTTTTCTTGCTCCTCTCTAACTTTTTTCCTCCAAAATGCTTGCAAGTCTGTCTGTATCCCCAGTGAAGGACAAGATGTCTTCATTTAAACAGAGCTTTCTTGGTGGGTTTTTGTGGTGTAAAGCAGATGGCAGTGCTCCTACTGTCTCTTCAGAAGTGAATACATTAAGGGTAGTGCCCCACTGGCTCTTTGATGAGACAGGTCTGAAATCATCAAAGGCTGGCCCTCTTCTTTCCATCAGAAAGTACAAGCAGGGCCTATAGAGACCACTGTCTATGGAAGACGATAACAGTAATTAGCCTTTATGATAGATAAATCTTCATCCTCTGATGATCAAAGACAGCTAAAATTACGAAATTATATGTGGCAGTTTTGTAATATGAATAAATTGAAGTAGCTTTATAATCTCTATGATCTTGTTACATAGAGTGTTAATTCTGTTTTAAGTGCATTTAACATTAGCTTGGCTGTTTTGAAACACAGCTTATTTTTAGCAATATTTCTGTGTTTAATCATTTATTTATTTGTGATGCAATACAGTGATTTGATAAAAGGCAAGAAAGAAAGGATCAGCTTAAGGGGAATTGGATTTTTTTTACTTGTTTTCCCCTTTTCTTTTTCCTTCCCTTTCTTTTCATGTGCATGCTTTTGCGTCATTCTTTCAATCTTTTCTGCCCTTGCATGCTTGTTACAGTCTTATTAGGAGCAGCACTTTCTAGATCTCAAGCAGGAGGTGGTACTCCCTGACCTCCCTCAAGATCGGTTCTATCCGAAAACCAGGAGCAGGTGACGCAGCGTCACTGCTGAAAGAGTGAGCTGTAATTCTTGTCACAGGAGCCTTGTTCCTGTGCTAATAGCAAAATCTCCCCTCCAGTGAGGCAAAGAATTGAGGGTCAAAGGGTGTTGCCATTTAGATTTCTTTCCCCCCCTAATGAGTGAAGATCTTTATCCTGCGATCTGCCTAGATAATGTTTTAATTTTTTTTTCTTTTCAAACCAGAATCTCCTTGTTTTCGGTAGAGAGGAATTAATTTTTTTATCTCAGCAATGATCATATGTTTCTGGGCACTCCCTTAATAGATCTTTTCTTCCGTCCCAAACTTGCAGGTGCATTGCAGCGCGTAGGTGTAATGTATGCTTTCTATTGAGAGCACGTGTGTAGCGCACTGCTGTCTGTCAGGAACATAAAGGCTGAGTGACTTTAAACATGGTTATACTGAGCGTTGTGATACCCAATGTCAGGCAGTTCACTACGAGAGTTCCCAAATCCTGTTTTATGCATATTGTGTTCAGGAGTCTTGGAACAGGATCCAATGTATCCAGGGTGCTACACAGGGAGTCAGAAGGCAACCTTCTCAGCAAGAAAGCATTTACAGACAGGGTTTGGGAAGCCATGACATCAGGAGTAATTCAAAATGATGTCTTTCACTTAGCACTAAACTGCAAATATCCACATGGTCAGTTCAAGGGTCTCAGCTGCAAAGCACAACTAAAAATTGAAAGGTGAGATAGCTAAAAGACAATCACTTGTTAAGCTATCACAGCTATTTCTCAAGCAAATATTTGATTATGTTCTAGGTTCATTCATGGTCCACTTTCATTCACATGCTAATTACAGAAAGCTGAGGTCTTTAGCTTGGAAAGGATCAAGTGGGAAGGAAGGTGGGTAGTGTCAAGGAAGGGGGAAAGCTTGCAGGTGAATGTGAATGAAGTGTGCAGGCATGAGCCAGGCGACAGTGTCCTAAAAGGGCAGCAGCTCCTATGGCTGCACTGGGAAAGAGGTGCTGGCCAGTTGGTAAGAGATACACACAGCAAGTAGTTGGATCCTGAACAGTTTCCATGTTAAAAAAAAATTGTATATGGAGACCAACTTCTAACTTCAGAAATGAAGCACTTGTATCCCGCCCTGAAGTACTAACTGAGGAGAGATGAGTGGGATGTGAGATTGCAGTTTTGGATTTAAGCACCTAAATGCCACTTAAATCTGGTGCTAGGCATTCATTTCCTGTTTTGAATTGGAATCTAGGTTTATATTTAAATTGTTTTAGGAACTTTCTAAATAAAGCAATAAAATAAATTACATAAAAAAGAAAAGTTGTTGAGAGTTGTCATCTAGTCCCAATAACAACCTGAAAAATTTGGGGACAAAGACAACCACTTGCTGCTTTCAGATAACAATAGCTATGCATCATTATTATTATTACTATTATTATTATTTT
>NW_009924087.1:55275-67153 GCF_000696875.1 Nestor notabilis | reverse complement strand
CTGTTCGCTGGTGTCTCCCGCAGAGAAGCAGCGCGCCTGCTTGCTGCCCCCCGATGACGGGCCCTGCCGCGCCCTGGTGCCGCGCTGGTACTACGACAGGTACACGCAGAGCTGTCAGGAGTTCACCTACGGGGGCTGCCACGGCAACGCCAACAACTTCCTCACTCTTGAGGACTGCGAGAAGAGCTGCTGGACCATCAAGAGTGAGTCCAGGGATCGGCCCCGCCATCCTCCCCGGTCCCTGGGCTGACCCGTCGGGGCCCAGTTCCTTGGAGTGCCCCCAGGGCTGTGGGGACTGGAGATGCCTCTGCGAGCACTGGGGGTGGTGGTGGTGTGTGTACTGCTGGTGGGATGCTTTGCACCCACCTCATCGGTTGCTCTTGCCTGACGCAGAGAAACCTAACTGGTAATAAATGCATTGGATTTCTCTCTTAAGTCTTTTACCACTTAATTAAAGAATAGGTAGTGGGACAAGCAGGGACTTGCCTGCAGCTGGAGTAATAATGTAGTCTCCGCTACCATGATGTTCAGTATGGGGAGCACAAAGGGTTTACAGAGGGTGAAGTTATATTTCTTGCAGAAGTACCCAAATTATGCCGGATGGAGGCTGATGGAGGACCTTGCAGGAGCCATCTAAGAAGATATGCCTTTAACTTGGGCTCAATGAGGTGTGAGGAGTTCATCTACGGTGGCTGTTATGGAAATGGCAACAACTTCAGAGATTTGCAGTCTTGTGTGGACCACTGTCTGCCAGAGAAAAGTAATGGTTGTTCCAAATTTTTAATAAAATAGATGGTTTGAAAGCGACCTGAAGATGATATTTTATTTGATGTTTTCCTCTGGATACCTGTACAGTGGTATTTTTTAACACTTCTGTGAAACAGATGTTTATATTGCCTGCAGATTTTTGTGTCACTTGTCTCAGCTGTTACTGAGCTGTTTTGGTTTACTGTGACCTTAAATATGCCCACAGCTGCACCCAACCAACCTCTTGACTTCTAGAGAGCTGTACATGTGTAATCTGAAGGGAAATAAGGTTGGAGATCTGTGTTGTTGAGGCAGATGCATGAGATATTGTGGCAATCACGTTCAGGGATGTGCTATAAAGCAGAAGTGCCTTTCTAAAATTCAGGTCTGAGAGATGGTGTTGGGTGACTTGGGTCTTTGGCACTCAACGGCTGTGATAGAAGTTTTTTGCCTGGCATGACTCTTCACTGTCTTTCCATATGAGCTTTAAAGAAGAGAGGTGGTAATTATGGCAGGTGACTATAGCTGTGTTGTCATAAATAACCAGCTTAATATCCAGTGTGAGATAGGATCTCTGAAGAAGAAAGATCTACCAAAATGTATAAAAACTGTCACTGCCTAAGCTTTATTAGTGTTTGATGAGACAGTTATGTTTGGCTGATGACAGATTATCATCATCCTCTTAGGTGACTGCTGAATTATTTTTCTCTGTTGCACATTCAATAAATTGATAAAGGTCTGCAGCAAGAAAAATAAACTTTTGCTAAGGCAAAATGAAATATGATTTTTGTGACGAAGGCAGTGGGGTTTGTACATTTTGCTGCAAGTGGGCAGGATTTGCTGGCAAAATCATAGCAAGGATAAAGAAAATAATGCCTTTTTTCCTCTACAGAGGTCATTCCACTGGAATTATTGTTATATATCATTATATATTGTTAGATTCTATGTGAATATCTCAGCTATTGTATGTATGGCACCACAAATGGGGAAAGCTGATAAATTTCACTTGTAGGATGGTAATCCTATTTTCTGGGTCTGTTTGTTGCTTTCTCAATTCCATAACTCAGAGGAATCAGATGTAGGCAATCTCTGAAGTCACTGGTAACAGTCACGTCGATTCAATGGGAAGAATGTTTAGCTGCAAAATTTATTGCAGGGTAAATGTTAAGAAGCCTGGCACAGAGATTGCATTTATGTAATTTATTTTTTCTCTTTTTTTTTTTTTTTCCGCTTTTATTTTTCAAGCTGGTCCCTCACTATGCTATAGCCCAAAGGATGAAGGATTGTGTTCTTCTTCTGTGCCTCGCTATTACTATGACACTAAGACTAAATCATGTAAAGAGTTCAGATACACCGGCTGTGGTGGAAATGCCAATAACTTCGTTACTGAGACTGATTGCTACAATGTCTGCAGAAAGGGTAAGATTGATTGTATTTTGTCAGTCACAAGCAGGTAAAGCAATACAAATACCAGTAAGAGGTACTCATAGCATGCTTTTACTCACCTTGGCTTGCTACAAGTGTATGCTTTTTGCAATTTGGACACCATATTTTCAAAGGCAAGGAAAATTGAGATGCAACACTAAATCCTTCTGACAAAAACAGTGTGATGTGAGACGGTTAAATGAAGTGTAGAGAAGGGCACACAAGAAGACAAACTAAATTACTAGAGCCCACCAGGAATAAACTGTTCACTACCAGCATGAACACTAATTAAGGTATCATTTTCTTCTAGATATTTTTAAGTAGGATTAAAGTGAGGTGTGAAATCAATTCACTCTTTTCCTTTGCATTTTCAGCAGCTACCACCTTCCCCTGATTCCCTGCTGCCTGTTTCCATTTCCCATTACTAAAGATTTCTGCCCCATCAGTTGTGCTGAGTCAGCTGTTTCTGTGGCTGTGGAGGAAAGGTTGGCAATGATAATTGATTTTTCTTAACAGTTTTATTACATTTGGCTGTGCTTGGAAGCCAAAACAGTTGTGCTTTTACCTGCAGTCATATTTTCGTACCAGCTAGCACAAGTTTTAATACTCTAGTTTAATTCATTTGATATGTAAATTGATGAGAGAGCAAAACACATGATTGTATGTTGATTCCCAGAGTATGCAGGAAGCAAAGCCAGAACAGCATTTAAACAGTTGATACTAACAGGAAAAAAAAAAAGGCTGTATCTAGCATGCCTTTGGAAAAGAAATGAAAAAAAGCCAAAAGTAGCTCTAAGAGATGCACAGGGTCCAAGTACTTCAGTATTTAAGATGTATAGTCAGAAGGCTTAAATCAGGATGTGATTCTGTAGTTCTGGGCTGTAAATCCAGGGCTGTGGCAAGGATTGCTTGCTGAGCACAGTGCTCAGGAGTAAAAATATTGTCTGCCAGTTAGTCATGACAGTAATATTTCTGTGGGTGACAAGCCTGAGTATGTCTCTGCTGTTCTAGTATTATAAGAGAGTCTTAATAGTTAAGTCTATCTGAGGTGCTTGTGATTATCTAATTTGCATCTATTACTACCTGGAAAATGGTAGGGCCAGGCTTCAGACTAAGTGTGCAGAGAGAGGGAGGAGGAAGGAAACTGCCTCTTCAGCGTCTTGCCTCTGTGCTCTGCCCCTGCCTACACCCAGCCAGATCCACCTGGGGGTTCTTCCTTCCTTCCTTCCTCACTCTTTTGTGGAAAACAGAAGGAAACACTGCCTGTCTCAACTAGAGCACCAGATAGCCAAACATAAAGGATCTCTTAGAAGCTTTTTCACCAACTTCTGGATTTCACAATTCAGTAAGGCTTGGTATAACCAAAGCACATAGTTAAGGGCATAATTGGTGCTAATTAATGTTGTGCTATACATATTCATTTCTATAGCTTGGGAGTGTACAACAGCATTAAGCAAATCTTCCAGGCAACTTAAGCTACTCCCTCTCCTCTGCTCCCACAATTCCCACCCCAGCATCTTTCCTGTTCCTTTTGGAGTCTCAAGTTGAAAACAATTTACCTTCACTGGGCAAATATAACTGCTGTTTAAATCGATCCACAGCTTTTGGAATTAAAACTTTTCTGATTAATTTAATTCTTAAACAGTTTATTTTGGAAAGGAAAATAAATATGTTGGCGTGACAGTGAAATGATTGGGAACTGGTCACAGGGGCTCTGTCTGCTGGTAAATTGGTAGCATAAAGACAAAGATTTTCAGTCAAATTTACAAAGTATTTGTATTCTCAACTGCGCTCACACGTTTCATGTAGCCCCTGTAAACATTTCTAGAGTTAATCTCAAATGTATTTGAGGCTTCTGTGTGAAACTCAGTTCTCTGCAGAAACCTGAATAATTTTGCCTTTTTGTCTCCCACAAGCAGTGGTTACATTTTAGATTTAAATCCACTGTTGTTCTGGGAGGTGCATTAACAATGATTTTCCCCATGCCCCCACCCCCAATAGAGCACTGTGTTTACTTCCATTTTGCTGTCACTGCAAAACAGCTGGAAAATACTTTGATGCTTGCTGAGGAAAAGAACAGCAAAATAGGGCTCTAGTGCCAAAGGTTTATACATTGGAAACCTTACAGTTTGTGAGAATAGGGTGTCCAGGACACATATTACAGTTTCTGGTATGTCATATCATATCACAGAGAGAACTGCTTAAACAGTATAATATAACATCCTCCCACCCCCAAAATAACCAAACAATAAAGAGTAGTAACAGTTTTGTCATACTGTTTTCCTAACTGCTTCCTTTGCTTCTTTTAGCAGGAACTCAGAAACCAGGAATCAACAAGCCAACGAATGTGTTCCGCAGAAAAATGATGAGAAAACTGATTAAAAAACCTCAGACATACAACCCTAAGTCTTAAAGCTGATGTGCAGTTGGATGTTTTAAACACCTTCTTTTGATTCCACTCTCTTCTTTTGTAAGATAGTTTCCACACAGTTTTATACACTGACATAGTTCTGTCTTTCAGAACGGCTTTTTATTTCCAAATTACACTTTATAAGGAACTGCATATAATAGAAGAAGAATGAACCTAAGTTTGGTTCTTCTGCTCTGTTGTCTTTGCAGTAATACTTTGGCAAAGCCAGGTGTTTAGGTTTCCACGTTTTTATGGGCGAATGTTACTACTGCCTTGGGAGAATATTTCAGTTTTTACAAATAAGATTTGAAAAATCAGTTGTCCCTTAGTATGACTAAGGAGAGGACAGAGAGAAATCTCTGACATGGATTTTTTTTTTTTTTTTTTTGGCATTCTCTGCTTACTAAAGAAACCTTTCAAAAGTATACTCAGAGGTTTATTGCCCTGCCATTTTACATACTTCAGCTCTATCATTAAAGTAAGCTGTTTTTTACAGTTATGTTCATAGTCAAGGCTTTCAGAAAACACACTTGACAAATGAAATGAGTAAGCTACTTGAGCATTAGAATGAAAACGTTACCATTACCTTTTCATGACTTTTGAAATTTCTGCCAAGTTATGCTCCAGATCCTTGTATGGAAGAAATCTGCATATTTTTATTGATTTTTATCAGAGCTATGCTGATTATATCTGCTGAGGATCTTGATGTTTGTGTTTATGCAGTGGCTGTTAAAGCAGAAAAGCAGAAGCTTCTGCACATCTCATGTAATCCCTCTTTTGAGGCACTGTTGTATTTCTTGTGATAGAGTATACTTATGTTGATATTATTGCACCTTCTTTTATGTTTTGTATTTGAGCCATGACTGAATTTCAGTTAATTTTACCTACAGTATTTTCCAAATACAAATTTGTAAGTAATGTTAATAAAATGTTTTTGGGGAAAAAAGGAGAGCTTGTTCTGTTGTTATCCTGAATTAGTTGTATACACTAATATGTGTAATGGAACCTATTATTTGCTAATTATGACTCTTGCAGAGTTTAGTTGTCTCTTAAATCATTTCCTTACGCTGAGGTCTTTATGTGAAGAAAGCCAGTAAATTGCATTGATGTCATTCATTGCCAGCAGTTTTTATGGCTCAGCTGTCTCTCCTGAGAGAGCTGCTCTCGAAGGGGTGCTTAGTTAAGCTGATTGTCTGCTGCTGGGTCTCCTGTCTGATGTTGCAGTATCTGAAGAGCTTTTGTGTGGATAGTGGGCTATTTGCTTGAAATGACATTGGCTTTCGATTAGAAAATTCCAGGTGTGTTCTTTGTCCCCATTTCAGAGGGGGAACATGATAGGGAATCTAGTCAGCATTTGGTTTTCTCACTGTTTTTTTGGGGTTTTTTTTTTTTGTTTTTTTTCCCCCCGCCCCCGCTCTCACCACTGAGTTTTCAATTAAAGCAGTTGTCTGTGCTTTCCATAGTCTTTCTACCACTAAATTTCTGGTTCTTGATCTCAAAAAATCTTACATTAATCTAATGTTTAGTGCAGAATCTGACAGTTTTGCATGTTTGTCCTAAACCTCTTCTCTGGTAACCAGCCTTTTAACAGAAATGGGGCCAATCTAACTGCCCTGGGGGAGGCAGGGCCCAGATGCTACTCATGTCCCTTCCCTCAGACTGTGAATTTTGGCCACGCTGCTTAGAGCAGCAGCCCAGAGTGTTCCTCTGAATATTTTTTCACACACAGCACTATCATTTGGGTGACCCCAGCTGCATTTGTTGCAGATTTCTGACCATGACTTAAAAAGCCAAAAGCCTGTTTCAGAAGTCAAAGTTCAATTTAAACACTGTTTTTAATTGTGGCTCTTTTCACAGCATCACTGTGGGGTATAATTTCTGGTAACATATTTGAGAAATGGACTATTACTCATTACCTCTACGAGCCTTTTGCTTTTTAGGAGCATCTTGGGGTGGGATACAAAATACCTGGGACTTGAAGGGAGCCCAAAATCTGACAGTAGCTCCATCCCACTTTGTCTCTTTTGGTGTCCGATTTGTGTGCCTGGTCACACATCACTACATGACCTGGCCAGTGTGGTACCCAGCTAGTGTCCTAGGAGGGATCCCAGAGTTTGATAATCTCTTGATGCCCCCTTAGGGGCTTAGCGAGAGTTGTCTTGATGGACTGGGCTCCTTCCAGGGTTCCACAGCAGGCACTGCGGCCTTTTGTAATGTGGCTGCTCCACATGCTCTCTTTTCTTGCATAGAAATATAATTACAAATCCAAGGGCTTACAGCTAGGATACTCAGTGAAATATCAGACGCTTGGTGTTTAACCCCTTTTCTACCTGATACCAAACGGAAATTTAACCTAAACCATCCATAATTCTTGCAGGGTTTTCTACTGAGCAGGCTGTGGAGTATTCTGGAGGACTGGGGAGAAGAAGAGGAAAGGGGAAGGCCATGGAATGTCCTTTCAGTCCCTTAGTGAACCTATTCCACTTTGTATGTATTGTATCTTCTTTCTAGGTAAATGCCTTAATCTCTATTTAGCTGCCAAGAATTTCAGCTGCCTCTGTGCTGCTTTTGCTTCATGTTCTCTTGTTGCTCTAATATCCCTCCAGACTCCTGTGACTTTGACTAATCTAAATAATTATCATCTACAGCATTTTATATGACTCATGACTTACTTCCTTTTTCAGTTTGCTGATGAAACAACACTGGCCCAAGGTTAGGTCAACTGTTAGCATTTTGCCATGTTGAAAATTAATGCAGCCCATACCATCCTGCAAATTAACTTTTATTACAGTAGCCAGTGTCCAGCAGCTGGTATCATGTGTCACAGCACAAATTTCTACTGCAGAGGAGGGAAGCAGTGATTATAATTGGTTGGGTTCATCTTGTCTTGCATAGGCAAACCTCCACTGAAACTCAGGACTAGTGATTTGCATGGGACCAGTCATACGTGCCACTGAAAGGTGGTTGCTGAAATAAGCAGATTTGATTTAACTCCATTCATTGCATGTAACATCACAGCTCTTTAACTTTCCATTGCATCCCATAATTCCAGTTCTTTTCTTAGTGGTGTCTTGTGAAGAACTATATTGAAGGGTAGAAAGATGAAAATCTGTGCTGATTTGTCATCCTTAATCTGTGACAATGCTCAAGAAATTCCTTTGTAAAGTATTTTCAGGGTGGAGGAGTGGCTTCATCTTTTACTGGAATTTTAAGTGTCAAAGAAAAGAAAAAAGTTCTATTTGGAAACACTTTTTTTTTTTTTTTAATTGATAAGATTAAAGGATAACAAAGCCCTCATAAAACTTAAAAAGGGTTTGAGCTTTTTCTTTGTGGGACTAAATTCCTAAGCCTATAAGAAGACATACATTAATATTTATCCCTTACAATATTTCTATAATAGATGTGTTCAAGGCCAGGCTGGACAGAGCCTTGGGCGACATAGTTTAGTGTGTGGTGTCCCTGCTCATGGCAGGGGGGTTGGAACTAGATGATCTTAAGGTCCTTTCCAACCCTAACTATTCTATGATTCTATGATTTTAACCATGATTTAACCAAATGGATTTCTCACCGTTTCATACAGTGATAAGTTTGGCTTGTACACCTGGAGTCAGATTTCTGACTGCCAGAAGTGTCCCGGTTCCTCTGTTGCTTCTTGTCAGCTGAGAGGGTGGAAAATATACAACAGTTATTTAAAAAAAAAAAAAAAAGACTATAGACACAATGGGCCACATTAATAAGAACAATAATAATATCACTGAACTTGTGTCTCAGATCAGAGGTGAAAGATCTTGTCCCTAAATTTGAAGTCAGCTGTACTGCTGAGGGCAGCTGTTCTGGATCCGGGCAGGATTAAGTCTGCTCTACTAGATAAGTGCTGTCCAACTTTGATTACGTGAATCTGGACAAAACACATTGCAGATGTGCCAGAATTTTTATGCATTTACATTAGTGTTATTGAAAGCACAATCTGCCATATTATATTTCTAGAAAGAAAGAGTATCACTGGTGATAATTAGTGCAGAGGTACTTGCTTCTGTTGAAGCAAGCCTAATTTTTCACTTTATGGTGGTCCTGTACAGAAATGTCTATCATCTGATAAATTACTTGATTGCTGAGGAGAAGGGGTGTTGACTGTAGTATATAAGGCCTAATGAGCAGCAGTGGTATTTAAAAAAACCCTCTGTAAGCAAGATGAATAAAAACATGCTGTTTGAAGTGTTAGCAACTGATCATGAGCTGTGATTTCCAAATAAATGCCAGAGGAATGAGCATTCCCAGCTCATGTCTGAACTATGCATAAAAGGTCGAGAGTTCAGGCAAGTTAAAGACTAATTTATGAAATGTAAAATATTGTACCTATTATGTGGGAATAAAAAACACTAATGAAGGCTCCCTTTTTACTGACCATAATTTCAGATGAATGTGGACAAAATGGGTTCTCTTTCAGACATATCTGAATAGGTGCCTTACTGCTTTTGTGTGAAGGGTTTTAAATGCAGTTTGAACTCAAAGTGCATCACATTGTCTCACTTGGCGGGGCCAAACTTCAAGCTGGTGAGCATATAGTGATATTAAGCCTTATTTTTTTCTCATGCTAGATCCTCATTAAAGGCCTTAATGTATTCAGTACAGATTGAATTCTTCCATATACCTGGCAGCTGAATTACAATGTTTTTGCTCAGTGAGGTTTCTTGGAGGTAAGGTACTACTTGCTTAGCAAGTAGCAAGTGTGCAGTGTCTTTGTTAAGATGGCAATGCATGTTCAAATTTTTTAAAGCGTGAAACTCATAGTAACTAATAAATGCATGTGAACACTATTCTCTATGGGGTATTTTTCTCTCTGTGTGTGGGAAGCAAGATAAAGAGGATAGATTATACTAATAAAAGCTATTTAAAAGAGTCAGGAGAGTAAAGGGTGAAAAATATACCTCATTATCAAACCAGAAAAAAGCTTTCCATCATCACACTAGTTTTCAACAAGGAGAAATCTGGAGTTTTACTAATGTTAAAAAAAAAATACTTTGTAAAAATGCCTCCAGTAGAAAGTAGTGAGACTAGCAAGACTTTTTGCCAGCCTCTTTTTTTTTCTCTCTTAAAGTGGGAGGGAAGTCTGATGGGAAAAACAGTGATGACAAATGGTATTTACTGCTCTCGTGGATCCTGGCTGCTGCACTGGAGCACAAGGAGCCTGTACATTTCCTGCTGTGCCAGCTAGAGGGACTCTACCATGATTTCAACAAGTCCTGGAGTGAGTCCAAATGCTCCAATAACCTCTTTGAAATGCAGAAACATGTTCTTGCACAGAGAAGCATCCTCCTGCACAAGCACAAGCACATGTGTCTTGATTTACCTGAGCTCTTTGTCAATGTTCATCAGTGGGTGCAAGCAAATAATTAAAGGCTAAGCAAAAAAATCCCAACCTTTATTTCAGTGCTCACACAGTTGCTGGATGTATGATGTGAATGATTATGTGCTCTGGTAGGGCAAGAGGTTCCTTTCAGGTGGGAAAGGAAACTAACTCATTTCTTTGCTCCAGTATGTTTTCAAATGGGATTAGGACCAAAACTGCCATGAAGCCTATTATATAAAAACACTGGTAAATTCTGTTCTAATAGTAAACGCATTTCCTTGATTAGGTTTTATCAAAACTAAATTTTTCAAGACTCTTCTTTTAAAATCTAAAGCAATATTCAGATAATTATGTCACTGTTATGAAAGTGACACTCAGAATAGGTGCCTACTATCGTATAAAATATCAGAATGAATAGAATTATTCTATGATTCTACGATAATTAGAGGTTGGTTTATATTGAAGGAGGCATTTTTAAATCTTAGTTTGGCTTAAAATCATCAGATAGCTTGGATATTCTCCCTTTTGATATATTATACACTAGTAGATACCTATTTTAAGTGTCACTTTTGTACTGGCAATTAATCTGCATTCCTTAACTGATCTCATCATAGCAATTTTGTATCCTTCTAGTGTGAATTAACCTAAGCAGCACTAAAACAAAACCGTGCAGTATGAATCACAATAATTTGTAATTCTCATAAAACTATTTAAAGCTACAAACACTTTTTTTCAAGTGTCACTGAAGTAGAGCTCATTCTGTTTTTCAATTTGTATTTTCTTTTTTCAAACTGAGCCTGAAAAAAGATTACAAGCTCTACTCTGCAGTTATGCTGATGGAAAGCTGATCTTGATCTCCAGATATACAATAAAGAAGCTCTTTCCAAACCTATTGCTATGGAGCTGACCGAGAATCATCCAACTCTTCATTGCCTCATTTTTTGACAGTCACCTGTAGTTTATATTTCTATCCCCAACAGGCAGAATTATGCCTTTGAATGTGATAGTGAGCACTCAGTAGCATTTTGGATTGAGTTTTCTTCTTTAAAACCCTGATTTTATTTTGTTCTCAGTATATCACTTTCTCATTTCAGCCCAAAAGGAGGAGTGAGCATGCTGAGTCTCAGCTGCAGAGGGTGAGGCTCCAGATTTGAGAGCCACAAAACACCCTTGAACTATTTATTGCTGAAACTCTTGGCCCCATGAAGAAACCACTGAGAAATACTCAGATGACTCTGTGGAGAGAAAATAAGTAGGACGTATCTTGAGCACTTGAGAAAGGCAAATCAGAATAGAATAAAATAAAATAAAATAAAATAAAATAAGAAATAAAATAGGAAATAAAATAAATCGCAGCTCTTGCAGACTCCCTCCTCTTCATGAGAGACACTTTTGCAAGTTGTGCAGTGATGGTCATTCCCTGGCTAGGGAATCCTAGGCTGGAAGGAGGAGGAGAGAGCCTTCTCTGACTCACTGCACTTCCTCCTGCTTTGCCCTGGTGAATATCCTCTGCCTGCACCATGTTCACACAACAACCAGGAATTGCTGGACCTGACCATGTTCTTGTACTTATTAACCAGATGACCTCCAAGCTCCAAGCTCCTTAAAGCCTAAATTTTCCAGTGAGTATGAGTGACTGTCTTAAAGTGAAGAGTAATGTAATGCCGGAAATGTAAATAAGTTTTCTGAGGATGCATCCAACTGAGTCCATCCTTCTGGGCACTTGGGGCACTTCCCATTGCCATTACCTGGGGAAATCCCTATTCCTAGTCCCTGTGCTGGGAGCTTTGCTTAAGTTCAGGAAGGATGTCTGTCCCAGTGCTGTGCAGAGCTCAGGGCGGCTCACTTCTAGGGACACAGGCTGAGAGGTACAGAGCAAGAGGAGCAGGGCGTGGGGAGGGACACTATGCTGGGTGCATCACTGGGTGGGAATGGGGAGGTGGCTA